>NW_026874709.1:0-16608 GCF_032173495.1 Musca vetustissima
TTATTAATGAAATAGAAAAAAATTACTGAAATTCTTACTGAGGCAATGAACACCTGCATGCGAAAATACATACCTAGGCACGGTACATTAGTGGAACTACCGCAATATATTTTGCAATTAATAAGGCAAAAGAAAACCATTAAAAGAAAAAGATTTAGGGTATTTGATATACAGAATACAATATATTAAGTGCAATTTTAAGACAATTGGACCAGATAATAAAAGATAAAATTAGATTATTTGAGGATAAATACTATACAGATGTACTAAATAAAGTAAAGTTCTGTGGTATTAAAAAAATCAAAAAAACCAGTATTTAAAAATGATCAAGATAAAAGTATAGATAATTGCGAGGAAAGGGCAAATATAATAGCAGATGAATACTCAAAAATCCAGTATAGATTTGATGCTGCTAATGCTCCCAGTAATTAACAACTTAATCCTAGCTATAACTAGGGAAATGGAGTATTTGCGGATGGCAGATCTAATACGAATCAACAACAAACCTTCAAATTGATAACAGCCATAGATGTAGGAATTATTTTTAAAAGTCTTAAAAATACGAAAAAGCTGTAGTGAGGATGGTATTCCTAATTTTGTATTAAAAAGAATTGGCCCGGGATTTTATAAGCACTTAGCAATCGTTTTCAATAATTGTGTAAATTTATGGTATTTCCCCATAATATGGAAGCATGCTAAGATAGTACCTGCTCTTAAGCCAGGAAAATATCCCACTCTACTCGGTAGTTATAGACCCATTTCGCTCATCCAGAACTTATGAAAAATACTAGAAATATTCATGTTATAATGAGCACATTCAAAATAACAATACCCTGAAAGGGTTCCAATTTGGATTCAGGGAAGGATTATCCACTACACAAGCTCTTTTAGCACTGTCTAGCAAGGTGGTCAATGACCTAAACAATCGGCTTCGAAAAGGCATTCAATAATGTTTGGCATCAATTCCTTATCACAAAGATGAAAGATACTTTTAAATTTAAAAATCCAATTGTTAGATTAATAGATTACTACCTAAGGGATAGGACATTTTCAGTCAATATCGAAAATAGTAATTCGTCTTATAGAAATATAAAAAAGCAGGAGTACCCCAAGGTTCAGTTCTTGGTCCAACCCTCTATAATATTTATATTGTAGACATTCCACAGCCTCAAAATGGTAAATTATTAATATCTTTTGCTATGGATACATTTTAGAACATTTCAATGAACTTAAATATTTAGGAACAATATTTTATGAAAATTTCAAATTCACTAAACATGTGGAATATGTCCTTAGGAACGCAAAGAAAGCACACGGAAACGTAATTAGAGTGATAAATAGGAAAAACGGACTTAGTGCCAAAGTAAAAATGTGCCTATCCAAACAATTAATTAGACCTTAAAAACCTTTGCGTTTCCTTTTTGGTTTGACATTTCTTCAAGACAAATGGAATGGAATATGAGATAGAGATTAATGCCTGATGGAAATTTGCACCACCATGTCGTCGGCTATATGAAGCGAGTAAACTAATAACGGTAGACAAATTCATGACGAAAATAGCTATTAAACTATTAGAAAAATATATTAATTGCAATAACAATTCAGAGAATGAAGAAATGAAGAAAAATTTAATAATCTCATAGCAAATTACGGAAATTACTAAACTTAAATAACAATAACATGATGTTCGATAGTAATGACAAAATTGTATTCTATAATAGAAAATATGGCACATACAATATTGATGACCTGGTGTATAGCATAGAACAATATTAAAATGTATATATGTAGAAATATCTAGGTGTACGTATGTGATGTGTGTGTATGTATCTATATAAGTTTATGCATACATACACAGATGTTCAATTGTGTGCATATTGTAAATGTAGTAGTAGTTTTTAAGAATACTGAATTATTATTTATTTTATTTTTGTTTAGTTCTTTATTTCATGTTTTAGTGTTAAGTAGTTTTTAAGATTTAGTTTTAAAAACAACAAAATTTATATAGCAAGTTTTATAAACCAATTTTCTTGTTAATTTCTATTAAAATGATTGACATGATCAAAAAATAATTATTAATATTCCTAGAATAAGATCAAATCTGTTAGGAAAAAATAATTTTAGAAACTAGAGTTAAGTTTACTATGTAAATCATATAAATGTTAAATAAAAGGAATTTAATCAAAACAAAAAAAAACGTTCTTGTGCGTTTGTGAAGTGATAAGTGAATTTAAATAAAGTGAAAAATGGCTGGTCCTGGTAAAGGTGGAAAAGGCTTGGGAAAAGGTGGCGCTAAACGTCATCGCAAAGTGTTACGTGATAATATCCAGGGCATTACCAAGCCAGCTATGATACGTTTGACTCGTCGTGGTGGTGTAAAACGTATTTCTGGATTGATTTACGAAGAAACTCGTGGTGTTCTGAAAGCGTTCTTGGAAAACGTTATTCGTGATGCTGTCACCTGAGTAATAAACACGGCGTAAATATATTAGAATGACCCCTAATTATTTCAGAACAGCTTTCAACATAATGGCGAAATGAATTTGATTTCGAAAACACCCGGGCCGCGGTACCTAAATAAACTGTGTCAAAATCGCAAATAATTTCGTTTGGAATTGGACATTTATTTAATTCGCTTTGAAATATCCTTTGGAATTCCAAAAACCAGTTCATTATCGCAATTGTTGTTGTTGTAGCAGTCCTATTGCTTTTACACAATGGGCTGAGGTGACAGACGTTGGCCGAGTAAGACTCGGGTCGTTTCGGATCGTAGACCCCTCTGTCGTGGAAACGCCCCCTCTGTTGTGTTGCAATTGTTGTTTTTATTGATGTTAAGATCCGAAATATCGGATCTGTCCGTTTATTTACTTGAACAACCGACTAAAATAAAAATATGTGTGAACACTGTTCTTTACTTGGCAAAGATATAAATTTTACTACATTTCCGGTGGCGTCTACAATAAGCGTTTCGTTAAACTTTGAATATAGAATCATTTGTTCTCTCGACCAATAATGTACAAAGAAAGGGTCTAGACCTGTGTTATGTATTTTCCCTGTATACCATATATTACAAACTCCCTCTATAGCGTTTGATCCTGAAATCCCTCTGATGTGTAAAAAAGATTTGGTGGACTTTTATCTCCTACCTTTTGAATAAGACGGTGTGTTTCATTCCGCCGATGTTGAGACGGTAACGAACAAACAGACGGCAGATTTACCCATAGGAATTTTTTTTTAGATGGTTTATTTCGGAGTCGTAGACAGAAATTACACATTCCATTTGAACTGGTACGTTTTCTATTGGTACAAATGTTTCCCTCAAATTTGCAAGGACATTCTGTACATTGCCCAAAAACTTTAATAAATATTCCTGTTGAAGACGCATGAGAACTTTTAAAATTTCTGCATAAAGTACTGGGTTCATGAATTACTTTTCAGTGATTTGATAGCACGAGAACCGGATTGGAAATTATAAATTTTTATTTCAGGTTTCATACTAGGCCAAATTTATGTAATGTCGATTATAAATCTGATATTATTAGAAGTAGAGTCCAGAGAAGTATTTGTTGTTATTGACGCGTTATTTGGGATTTCTATATTTAAATAACTTAATAGGTCGGAGTATACAATCAATTATCACCGTCCAAAGAATCACTTATTTTTTTATATATTACAACCATTTTCGTCAATAACCTGCATAAATTGATGTTCACGTAGTATTTTATTTAAATTATAAATTTTAATCGTCGTTTTATTATTATTTTTATTAGATTGTTTTCCACTGCCACCAACATCATTGCCGAAATGTTCACATTAATATCTTTAAAACACAAACCACTATCATCAATATAATTTGCAGAATTTTTTTTTGACCAGACGTTTTGACATTTGATAAGTCTAAAAATCAAAGTTATTTAAATATACCACTTAAGGGGACCCCCCCCATTCTCGGGGTCAAAAATTTAAGACATAGCCGATTTATTGTGTCAGCATCAAGTGTCGGCTAAAGGGCTTCTCAAACTTTAAACGCGTTTTTCTCTTTTGCGAATGGCGGGCACGATAACTCAAAAACTAATAACCCAATCGATTCCAAATGTATAGCTATCGTATGAACTAGGATAAAGCCATTCGGTGAAGATCTTCCTTATTTTTTAACTTAGTTTTTTGACAAAAATCGGCGATTTTCCAAAAATATTTTTTCGAAGTCATATGAGTCATAAAAATTGGAATGACAGGTACCTGTAATAAATCATGTAACCGTTTACACAATCCATCCATTTTGTTAATGTTAATGTACTCTTTCTAACACCGTTGGAATTTTCGGATTCCGATGTTCCGCCATCAAAAATAAGGAGTTTTCTTTAATTACAAAAAACAACAACAAAACAATTAAAATTTTTTTGTAAATTATTTTTCTTCTCTTTTAAATCTTCAAATATATATGTGCAAAGTTACAAACCTTAACAAGCATTGGTATTGATTTACCAGCCCATTGAAAATCTTGAAAAATTAAAATCGAGAATGGGTGGGGTTTCCATAGAAAATTTTACTGTGTTTAATTTTAAATATTTCAATTCGTACACTGTGAAGATTAAAACCACAATGACAATAAGAATCTTGATACATGACGTTTATAACTCCAAACACCCAAATCTTCTCTAGAACCTAAGCTACCTAATATTTATTCCCTATATGAGTCATAGAGGCTGACTTCCAAAATGTGAATTGCTTTGCATTCGAACAATGCATCCTGTTCCATAATGCAAGAGTACAAAATATTTACATTGCATGCTATTTCAAAATGTCGCTGCCATGCATTTGCAACGCAGTTAAAAAGCAATCAAGCATCGGTTTTACTGTTGATGCATTGTTTGTTTACGAACACAAAATTAAATCGACGCCTCCGAACCATAGTATGCTAAGTCAACTTAGCATGTTTTAAAGTTCTTTACGTTTTTAGATACTACGGTCCTTAATTAAAATTCTCTGAAATTTTGGTAACCATCGGCCAATCCAAACCAACGTTATAAGCAAAAATGTACTTAGCATGGCACGTAAGATATAAGAAACTTCCATACTTTGAGAGCTTCTACTGAAAAACTTACTTTTTAGACTTTGCATACTATTCTTCGGAGGCGTCGAAATATCTCACGAAAAGGAAGTTAATGGAAAATTTTAATATGTATAACAAATAAATGTATTTTTAAAGTTATTCATTGAAAAGCTATTCTTTTTTGTAATTATTTGGGCAATACTAAAACACATCTTTACCTTTATTTAACATTTATAAACACATCGAAGTTTGTGTTGATAATCTGATAAATTACAAAAATATTGTCCAATAATGTTTTATGAAAAAAAAACAAATATGTGTGGAAAGCGTGGCTGTACTCCATACATATTTGTTTTTTCATAAAACAGCTGATTTGTTAGTGATACATTGCATCACACTCATTTTCTATTGTAAATGTTTGCAAAGTTCATAGTTGCAATGTTTCGTAACTTCGTATGTGTACGAAGTTTAAATTCCGTATTATTATTGTATACAAACATTGCATAAATACATATTGGAAGTCAGCCTATGTGTTTATTTAGCATATCAAGTATAAATATCTCAAATAATTTACCTACATTTGACAGCATTGATATAGGTCCATAACTTTTAGGGTTAAGAATTGACACTATTTTAGCATGTTTCCTTTTATTTGCGAAAAATAAAATTTCAAGGTTGTTAAAAATCCCTTTATTTTTCGCAGTATAAAATTTGGTATTCCATCATAACCACTACATTCTTATTTTTCAACTTAGTTAGTGAAATGCCTATATTATGCATATATTATTTGATGTTAAGAATTTGATAGCCTCACCCTCCGTATTATTGTTGTTACCATTAACCTATAATTCATTGTGATCTGAATTGCAGTCAATGATTTCTAGTCCTATTATTCCCCTCCTCGTATCTTTGAGAGTCCAGAGAAGTATTTGTTGTTATTGACGCGTTATTTGGGATTTCTATATTTAAATAAATTAATAGGTCGGAGTATACAATCAATTATCACCGTCCAAAGAATCACTTATTTTTTTATATATTACAACCATTTTCGTCAATAACCTGCATAAATTGATGTTCACGTAGTATTTTATTTAAATTATAAATTTTAATCGTCGTTTTATTATTATTTTTATTAGATTATTTTCCACTGCCACCAACATCATTGCCGAAATATTCACATTAATATCTTTAAGACACAAACCACTATCATCAATATAATTTGCAGAAATTTTTTTTGACCAGACGTTTTGACATTTGATAAGTCTAAAAATCAAAGTTATTTTAATATACCACTTAAGGGGACCCCCCCAATTCTCGGGGTCAAAAATTTAAGATATAGCCGATTTATTGTGTCAGCATCAAGTGTCGGCTAAAGGGCTTCTCAAACTTTAAACGCGTTTTTCTCTTTTGCGAATGGCGGGCACGATAACTCAAAAACTAATAACCCAATCGATTCCAAATTTTTACACGTTTCTCTGTGAGTGTATAGCTATCGTATGAACTAGGATAAAGCCATTCGGTGAAGATCTTCCTTATTTTGTAACTTAGTTTTTTGACAAAAATCGGCGATTTTCCAAAAATATTTTTTCGAAGTCATATGAGTCATAAAAATTGGAATGACAGGTACCTGTAATAAATCATGTAACCGTTTACACAATCCATCCATTTTGTTAATGTTAATGTACTCTTTCTAACACCGTTGGAATTTTCGGATTCCGATGTTCCAGTGAGGAGTTATCATGCCCGCCATCAAAAATAAGGAGTTTTCTTTAATTACAAAAAAACAACAACAAAACAATTACAATTTTTTTTGTAAATTATTTTTCTTCTCTTTTAAATCTTCAAATATATATGTGCAAAGTTACAAACCTTAACAAGCATTGGTATTGATTTACCAGCCCATTGAAAATCTTGAAAAATTAAAATCGAGAATGGGTGTGGTTTCCTTAAACAATTTTAATGCGTTTGATTAATAATATCTTTTGTCACAATAATTTCGTACGTATTTAATTTTAAATATTTCAATTCGTACACTGCGAAGATTAAAACCACAATGACAATAAGAATCTTGATACATGACGTTTATAACTCCAAACACCCAAATCTTCTCTAGAACCTAAGCTACCTAATATTTACTCGCTATATGAGTCATAAAGGCTGACTTCCAAAATGTCAATTGCTTTGCATTCGAACAATGCATCCCGTTCCATAATGCAATAGTACAAAATATTTACATTGCATGCTATTTCAAAATGTCGCTGCCATGCATTTGCAACGCAGTTAAAAAGAAATCAGGCATCGGTTTTACTGTTGATGCATTGTTTGTTTACGAACACAAAATTAAATCGACGCCTCCGAACCATAGTATGCTAAGTCAACTTAGCATGTTTTAAAGTTCTTTACGTTTTTAGATACTACGGTCCTTAATTAAAATTCTCTGAAATTTTGGTAACCATCGGCCAATCCAAACCAACGATATAAGCAAAAATGTACTTAGCATGGCATGTAAGATATAAGAAACTTCCATACTTTGAGAGCTTCTACTGAAAAACTTACTTTTTAGACTTTGCATACTATTCTTCGGAGGCGTCGAAATATCCCACGAAAAGGAAGTTAATGGAAAATTTTAATATGTATAACAAATAAATGTATTTTTAAAGTTATTCATTGAAAAGCTATTCTTTTTTGTAATTATTTGGGCAATACTAAAACACATCTTTACCTTTATTTAACATTTATAAACACATCGAAGTTTGTGTTGATAATCTGATAAATTACAAAAATATTGCCCAATAATGTTTTATAAAAAAAACAAATATGTGTGGAAAGCGTGGCTGTACTCCATACATATTTGTTTTTTCATAAAACAGCTGATTTGTTAGTGATACATTGCATCACATTCATTTTCTATTGTAAATGTTTGCAAAGTTCATAGTTGCAATGTTTCGTAACTTCGTATGTGTATGAAGTTTAAATTCCGTATTATTATTGTATACAAACATTGCATTAATACATATTGGAAGTCAGCCTATGTGTTTATTTAGCATATCAAGTATAAATATCTCAAATAATTTACCTACATTTGACAGCATTGATATAGGTCTATAACTTTTAGGGTTAAGAATTGACACTATTTTAGCATGTTTCCGTTTATTTGCGAAAAATAAAATTTCAAGGTTGTTAAAAATCCCTTTCTTTTTCGCAGTATAAAATTTGGTATTCCATCATAACCACTACATTCTTATTTTTCAACTTAGTGCAATGCCTATATTATGCATATATTATTTGATGTTAAGAATTTGATAGCCTCACCCTCCGTATTATTGTTGTTACCATTAACCTATAATTCATTGTGATCTGAGTTGCAGTCAATGATTTCTAGTCCTATTATTCCCCTCCTCGTATCTTTGAGACTAATCCTGTTAGTGGTTATGGATATATCAATATATGATTCTGAGGTGGACGTTGACCTACTTGATTGTTCTGTTTTTAATATTTTTATATTGGGGGTCGTAAGCAGCCACTCATTTAATATTTGGCACTTGGGATTAGTTTGGGAGCCTCCCCATTGTGGATGCTTCTCATTAAGGTCAGCTCCAATAATTGCCTCGTTTGGCCCAATAATGCTGCTAAGAATATCAAGATCTGTTTTCAATAGTGTATTCTGAGGTCTGCTGTATAGCGCTGTTAAATACAATGTCTCTCCATTTATAAATAGTTTAATAGTTTAATTGGAGTGCCCTCGATGCTGTTAAAATTCGCATTAATTCTATAATGTATTTATTTTTTTATGAAGATGACCGTTCCTCCACCATCCCTGTCTCTTCTATTTTGAATTGTAACCTTTCATCAGTATGCTATGTTCCTTTTTGAGCTTATGATCCGCTACAAGAACTGCATCTGGCAAGTGCTCGTTTCAAAATAGTGGAAATTGATGCCTCCTATATCTTGATATACGCTAATTTATGTTTATGAATATTATCTTTATGTTATTAGTCATCTAATCTGATGCTGACTAGTAGTACATATGCATTATAGCTGTGACTAGACATTTTAATGTTCAAAACAATTTTATCTCCCAAAGTTTCGCATGAATTTCATCAGCTATGATCAAATTATAATCAATATAGCTGTTCCACCTCCATGAACGTCCACCCTATTTTGCTTAAAAATTACATAATATTTTATTTGAAATATATTTTTATTATAGAGTTTGTGCTCTGATAATAGTAGTGTATCACAATTATTTCTTTTTTAATAAATAAGTTTAAATAGTGTCTTTTGTGTCTCGATACTATTGAATTTACATTTATAAAAATTATTTTTAAATTAATCATTGAGCCTCAATTCTATCTTTGCCTATATATGTTTTGCAATCATCGGTAGCAAATTGAATAGCTGTCATTACATTATTTTTTTACGTATCTTTTAATTTACATTTGATTTAGATATATTTGCATATGACAAATTTAGAGTTACAGCAGATACCCTATGGTTAACTGAAAATTTTACTGAATCATCATATTATTTATGAAAATGTGGGCAACAATAACACAACTTGAAAATTCCATCAAATGTGTGGAAGATAACAATCGATGTCTCCTAACAGAGCTCACCGCTTTAATGAAGCAACTAGAAGAGAACAATAAATTCAAAAGAAAACAGTTAAAAAAGTGTTATAAATACTTCAAATACTCAATCTTTGGAAAATTTAAACGTAATGCCAAATCAAACGCAAACATTGAATCCAGAAAATACACAGGCTCTGGCAGGCAAGAATCCGATACAGCCTAAGAAGGCAATTACGCCTAAAAATATTGGACCATTTACAAAATATATTAAATATGAAAACATGGACCAAAACCAAAAATTGACAAAAACATATATAACAAATTGGGAACAAAGGCGTCACCATATGTGAAAAAGTAATGGATACTGCAGACTGGGTTGAAGAGGCACATCACAACACTGCAGCTATAAACACAAATATATTCTCTAGAAAGACTGCTCATAAACCTTAATAGCATTGAAGGTACCGCTTTAAAAATAAAGCCTCTCAATGGTAGAGAAATATATGTTTTGTCGCTCTGTTGTAAACCAAATAGTACCTTGTATATATCGGACCTATATTCCTCTTGTTGCCTCGAATGAGGCAATAATTGGTGCTGATTTAAACGCCAGGAACAGGAATGGGGGATATAATGGCACAAACCAAAAAGGTAAAGTCTTAGACAAATAGATGAAGCGATTAATGATTAGACAGGGATTCTGTCATGAAAACTTTCATTCCCTCTGGCAATAGTATGGCTAAGCTTCCTCCGTACATTATACATTTAATTGCGCAGAAGAAAACAGCAAGAAGAAGACTTCACAGAAGAAGCAATTACTTTGATGCCCATAATATAAGACATGCCTGAACTTATCCAACAAAAAGAAGAAAGAAACTTTATAAGTAAATTAGAAACTATTTGTCCTGGAAAAGACAGGTTAAAGTCAAGCAAATAAGTGGAAATTTAACATGGAAAAAGGTAGCACATCTTAATGGCTCAGGCAAGGAGGCCGTAACAGAGGTAGAAAAAGCAAATTTATTGGCTAAAATTTTTGCAAATATCCAAAACTCGAATAGTACTAACCTCGGACCTTATGTTAGTACTGATGTAAATTTAGTACAAATTGGTGTGAATTTTCTAGTCGCTGGAAGAAATCTTAATCCGGCATTAAGATTTCCTCTGCAATTAACTACTCCAAACGAGGTTGGGAAAATAATTAAAACCTTAAACAAAAACAAAACTTCTAGTGAGGACAACATTCCTAATTTAAAACAGACCGTAGAACTTGGTTATTTTTAACTGTGATATTCAATCATTGTTTTAATCAGGATATTTTAAACTTAAATCTGGTAAAGACCCAAAAGATCTTAACGGCAACAGACAAATTTCTCTACTTTCCAGTTTGGCTTTAGAAATCAACACTCTACTATGCATGCTTTATTGATATTAAACAAAATAATTAGCAAGGGGTTCAACAACAGAAGTGCTACAATTGCTGTCCGTCTTGATTTCCAAACATGGTACAATTATAAAAGGTAACAGCAAATCCCAGCTGATTTGATTCCAACGTAATACTAGTGTCAATATGAATTTGACAAATTATGTTTTTAAAAATCACCCAACAGGAAAATTGGGAACGCATACAATTTGAAATTGTTCTTTATTAATGTGCTCCCGTATTCAATTTACTCAATCTGCCTGCTGGGAAAGTTTGAGGAAGCAAATATTTCTTGAAGGAATTACTCGCTATTCCCAGCATTGTCATATGTGTTACACATATATATGCCAATGGCTCAATTAAAGGAAAGATGTGGAAGCGATAGAAATATAAATTTGATAGATTTTCATTCATGTTTTTCAATTTTTATTATGAGGATTCGAAAATATTCTATTTTCAAAATAAAAATAATTTGATGATAATTTGTTTGTTTACAATTTTCTGTCAAATGAGTTGACACTAGTAGAACTTACAACAACAAATTTCCATGTGGTTGTTGTATCGTTTTTTGTACAACAACACTTGCTGTTACCTTTTATTATTATACCATGATTTCCAAAAGACTTTCGACACAGTTCCTCGGGAAGGAATTGTTTCTAAAATGACGAAAGCCTATGGATTTAATCCCTATATAGTAAAACTTATTAATAATTACAATATTTTCGGTTAAATTTGCACAATTTTTTGTTCAATTATCCGATACCCGCTTAATTGAACTGTTTGTTCAATTACAGAAATCACACTTACGCTTTCTCGTGGTTTTTTCCTTAGCAATAAACGTATGTTTTCAAGTAGTAGAGATGTACCCTAGTGTTATTCATAAATGATGTTAAATATGTATGTAAAACGAGTGAGGAAAGTAATAAAGTGGGACTGATACCCTTCACCAATTTGGTGTGTTTTACATATGTATCCTAGCGAAGGATATAATGTTCGAAGAACATTGACATGCAATTGAATGAACTTAAATATGTGATCTTTATTTTATATTATTTATGTGAACCGACTAACATCAATCCATTCATATGCCATTCTACAACCTATCCTAAATTTCAAATTGGAAGTTTGTTGCACCATTTACATGAAATCGGTTTGAAATCTATTTTTCTAAATTTCAATAGGGTTCATCCTTGGGCTAAATAAATTTGGTGTAAATTTGCTTACAATTTAACATCAAGAGACGGACGGACATGCATAAATCGACTCAGAAAGTGATGCTATGCATATTCTCAAAAGGGACCATAGGCCTTTAAAAATGCCTGATTATTTTTCAATAATAATGCAATTAACCGGTGAAAAATAAGGGGAAATTTATTTATGATTACACGATTTTTGAAACGGGCAAATCGTATGCAATATTTTTTTAACTCATCATGTGGTTGAATTAAGCGGGGAAACCAATTAAACGTAGGGTCAATTAACCGAAAAATACTGTATCTACAATATAGGCAATTCTATGTTGAAGTCGATGAGATTAATTCCAATATTCAACAAGTTTGTGCTGGAGGACCTCAGGTGTCGGTTTTGGAACCATTACTTTATAGTATTTGTCTTTTTGACATCCCATAACCCCCATATGATATCCAAACGCTAATTTATGCAGACGACATCTTGGCTACCTCCACTCATCCTAGCGCTAAGGTAGCTAATAAAAAATTATGTTAATTTCTAATGGTTTTAAAATAATATTTTGACAAATGATACTTAAAGTTAAACACACAAAAGTTTCATGCTATAATTAAAGGCAAAGGATTAAATCTGTATAAAAATGTATCCCAAATATAAATGAAACTATAAATGAACATAGACAATGATATACCTCGGTGTTATTTTTGAAGGGGACATGAGCTATATATGAGCTAAACATGTAAATTTCGTGCTTAAAAAGGAGAAAATGGCATTTCATTCTTATCAAGGGGTACTCAATAAAAATCGAAAACTTAATAAAAATATAAAACTGACATTATATAAACAAATTATTAGACCCACAATGAGCTATGCCTTCCTAGTTTGGTGACAAATATCCTCACATCAAATGGAACAAAGTCGTCAAGATGAAAAATAAAATATTATCCCAATGGCCAGGTTTAGGTGGGAACAAACTGAGCAGGGATTTTAAAAACGCCCATCTAACAAGAAAATCTATCAAGATAGCAAAAAAGAAAAATTCGACAAAATTGCAATTAGAACAGCTATTGATTGCAAATAGTAAAAATACAATATTTGTTATTATTTGTTATTAAAACTGAAGATAAGTATATAAACACGTTAGAAAAGTATGAATATGTTAATTAGACTCAAGAAACTTTGTAAACAAAAGAAATTTGAAATAAAGATGAATATCCAAGCATATAAAACAAAACAAACTATGTTTCTTTACCAACGACCAGACCAAGTCTGATCACCGAAATTAAGGAGCGTCGGGCGCGGTTGGTACTTATATAGGGGATCGCTTGTGAACACCGCCTGTTGTTGACAGTGTCCCTCATTTTTATTATTTTGTATATTAAAAAATATTTTTTAATGTTGTTTAGCTTTTCGTTTTGTGTTATATCCTAAATCAGTTTTTACAAAAATTTCTTTAGTCTAATTATATATTTATTTCTAATATAGTTTCCTATTTTTTTATAAAAAATGTATTAAACTGATCCGTGGGGAACTCCTGCTCTTACCGCATATGTTTCAGATTTTCCTTCATCAAAATAGACATAAAATGTTCTCTCATGTAAGTAGCTATGTATGAGTTTAATTAGGTACTTAAACCATATCGCTCATTTGATGCATGACAAGCATAACTCAAAAAACGTAATTTTCGAGTTAATGATTCACGATTGTTCGCTATTATACACCTCATGTTGTGTAAAAAATTCATACGAATATCTTAATGTCTGTGTACATTGAAAACTAAAAACGCATTTTGTGCAAAATCGTTTTTTTAGTTACTCTTGTCTTGCAGCAAATGGGCGATATGTAGTTTCCATTTACTCTACCTTTCCTTCTTGGGAAACCGTATCGAATGCCTTATTGAAATCTAAGCTAACAGCTATAGTGGCACTTCTTTTATTTAGGCCAGCAACTATTTTATCATTAAGCATTTATTACGCGTGTGTTGTTGAGTGTTGCTTTTGTAAGCCAAATTGATTATTTCTCAAAATTTTCACATCGTCAATTTGCCAAGACAAGACAGCAAAGAAATTAGCCTATAACTAGTTGCAGCTGTAGGGTCTTTTCCGGGTTTAAGGATCGGGATTATCTTAGCGGATTTCCATTTTTGGATAATATCCTAAGTTAATGTAGTGATTGAATAGTGTTGCTAGAAAACACCAAGTCCTATGATCGATACTTTTGAGGATGAAATTCGGAATATTGTCATCTCCGCTGGATTTCTTATTGTTCATGGTTTTTAATGTTCTACCTACTTCTGAGTGTGATACAGGGCAGACAGGTGCTCTATTTTTGGGACTAAGAACTGTAACAAGAGTGTCTTGTCCAACTTGTACCATAGGGAATAAAGGAATATTCCTAACAGGACTTCTATTATAACTTGGGGCAGTGTTTTGTATGTAGGCAAAGGATTTTGCTATTAGATCATATTAGATCTTCCACAATGTAAAAATTTGCCAAAGTCATGACAACATTTCCAAAAACTGTATAATGCTACCAAATTGTGTTAAATGTGCTGGTCGACATGAACGTGGGAAGAGTCACATACCTCCCAAAGACCAAAACACGGAGGAAACAATAACCACTGATCCAAACACAGGTCAAATAATTAAAACAAAGGAAATTCCTGTGAAATGCGCAAAATGCAAAGCTGCAGGACATGTAGACATTTGTAAAAATTACCAAAACGCCTTAAAATTTTAGAAGGATGGGTCAAAAAATGCGGCTGCAAAAGCCAACACAATTAAAAAGAACTAACACAAAACTAATATACCAAATATTACTTATTAAAAACTCACTAATAATTTATCACATGCAAATGCTGCAATAATATCTCCAACAACGAGTTTACCTCAAAACCAAAGTAGGGCAAACTACCCTACTTATTAAGCACCATGGGATTCTTCGATAAAATTGCCAAAGGCTTTTAAGGCAAAATTTTATAACAATTTTAAGACAAATTTTATAAGGCTTTTAGACAAAATTTTATAACTTGTATTAGTGAATTTTCAGTAAATTATAAAGAACTAAAAACAGACCAAGAAAAATAAGAAGGCATATTTGGTCTATTTTTAACATTGAAACTCAATGCATAAGTTTAAAATATTTATTAATAAAATCTCACTTATTTCTAGACAAAAAAGATATTGCATTAAATTATTTGTAAATTAAAAAATCCTGATGTAATACGGGTTGAGGCAAAAATCAGAATCCTAGGTGAACACAGAATATTCTTATCATCCCTTTACCTCAAACCCAAAGATTCATTATCAAAACAAGACCTTTCTACTCCTTACATTGAAATTTTAAAAACAGAAAGCCCAAGCAGAGTAACTCCGTATACGGATTCTTTTATAGATTTCTTTTTTTGATAACTAATCAAATATGTCTAAAGGGCCCGAGAAGGGCGATTACTGAGCTTGAGACGGAAGATTGCAACCCAGATAATAAAGCTGTTTTTCATGAAATAATATTAAATAATTATCTATATTATATTATATGAATACTCGTCGATTAAATAATGAGATAGAAACAAATTTAGAACAAATATAAATCTATGGATAATATGACTGCTGTTTTTATTACCGCATACCATCTGAAATTCTAAAATAGAATCTTCGAAGAAGAAGAAATAGCATTTTTAATTCTAATGAATATGCATCATTAGGTTCGTAAATTCGAGTATTAGATAGAATAATTAAAAAACAAATTTCATGTTTTGAGGAACAATATTACACCAGGCATGGCATAACTACAGAAGGTAGTCTCATTTGAAAATTTTATGATGACAACACTTTTGAATTTCGAACTCATCTATCAATTATAAATAATATGAAAACAAATTCCATAAATTTTTTTTGAATGTCGATTGGCATATTTTCATAAATTAAACAAAATATATTTTCTAAAGCTGATTATTGATCTCATGATTTAACTATGGTTGTTACATGTTATATTTATAAGTTTTAGATGCAGGGAACTTCAAAATATTTATAAATATAAACGATTTAGCACTTTTTGCCACTGAACACATGATATGCGTTCATTTTGAAGGAAGATATTTACATTTTGAAAGCTTAATACCGTCAAAGGCAATTTTATGAAAAAATTGGAATCCGTGACACCAGGTATCTAAATAATATAACAGCTAATGAAAATATGTTCAAACAAACAAAAACTTTTTGTGCATTAAGCACAAAAACAGAAATAGACTGCCTCATTAATGAGCTAGGAGAAGAAATTGTTTCTAGTAAAGGTAAAACCGATCGTTAGGCAAAAATGTTTTCTAATGGAAACACATCTTCCTCAAGCAATAGAATAACAACAATTTTGCCCTGAACTGC
>NW_026874710.1:0-16848 GCF_032173495.1 Musca vetustissima
ATTGTTCTACTATTTTGCAAAAAACCTTCGACAATTGTGCTAAAAAATGTTCAAATCACACTTTTACAATCAGAGCTACATTTCCTACTACTACATTTTCAACATTGAAATTATTTATTAAAAACCAAGTTTGATGTTTGTTTTCACTAATTAGAAAACATTTATCCAGACGGCATTTACATATTTCAATAATTTTCTTAGATATGGGGGGTGGTCCACATTACCCGAAGTTACTCTATATATCCAAGTAGAACACAATATACAAATATACAGCAATTTATGTTGAAAAATGTGCCTAAAAGCTTAAAAAACATATTAGGGGATGATGTACCCAAAAACGACCGATATATTCCATTTCCAATATCAAATCTCATAGGTGTAGTAACAACGTATGTGCAAAATTCCAAAGCTCTGTCTTCAATATTGCGACCTCAATCGGACGGACATGGCTAAATCGACAACTAATAGCCGTTAAGAATAAATGGGGTTTCTGATTAATAGTTTATTATTAAATATTAACAATTTTGTTCTAGAAATTTTTAGTACTTTTTTCTGGCACTTTTTTAAATTTTTTAGCACTTTCTAGCATTTTTTTCAACGAAATCTAGCATTTTTCCTCAACAAAGTTTCGGCAACACTGCTTACGATTGCTATTTGAAAGCAAGTTTGGAATATTTATTTGTATAATTTGTTTTTAAAGGAACAGACAGAGCTGGGATTCTTAAATTTGGACTTACGATTACTATTTGAAAGCAGGATTGAGGTACATTTGGAAATTTTACTTTGGTCGAATTAAGATTACTGTTGGAGTGTAGGATTGATGTAGTTTTAGAAATTCTTACTTAGGAGTATGAAAAGTACTAAATAGTACTAAATTTGGGTTAGGTTTAACCCAGAAAATGCACTAAATATGGATTTGAGTAACATAGAGAGAGCAGGAAACCTAAAATTTAGAATTAGGGTCACTGACGGAGAGTTAGAAAGAAGTGCCAAAGGGTTTTTGGTAGTAACTGGAACTCAATTTAGTGGTGGTGATGGTATGGAGGTTGTCTTGAAAATGTGTATTTATGTGTTCGAAGTGTTCTAAATGGAACAAAATGGGGAACCTGTACGTATTTGCTAAAATCTGATCTATTTTTAATCTATATATAATACAATAAAAAAGAGATTTCGGAAAATAGTGTTTACGTGTATGAAGAGTACTAAATGGTAATAAGCTTGATATTGAAATTAGATATAGAGGTGGAACTCAGAACTATAGTACAACAAACTATACAGTATTCACGATTTCCATATGAAATATTTTTTTGTATTTCCTTTCCTCATACGAAGTAGCGGGCACTATGCTAGTATTTATATATGGACACTTTCGCAGTCACTTACACGACTTTTAGAGGCAAAATCAAATTTTAAATCTTAAATAAATCGAAAACAATTACATTTTTTACAATTCTCCCATAATACTTTTTTATAGAACTTTAGGAGTACTATAAGTGGTAAAAAAATTTAGAGCCTTCAGTTTTTAACTTTTGAGATAAAAGCCAAGAAAGAGCGGTGACTCACGCGACTTCAAATATACATGACTTTAGACATCGCTGCTAATAATGAGAAAACTCTGCGAATTGTGTGAATATTTTGAACTTTTTATATTCTTTACGTGAATAAGAGATATCAAGCATTATAATTGCACTTTCAAAATTTCAAAATTTGGGATATCCTTTATTTGCGAAGGCTTTTTCTCGGTCACTCACGCGACGTAACTCACGCGACATTGTTGATTTTGCAGTTTTTATTTCTGCAGTCTCTGCATTTATATCTTTAAATTAGTATTTATGCTAAAAACAAGAAGAAAAAATGACAAATGTGGTCTTTCTTTGTATTTATTGCCTTTACTTTACGAATTTAAGCACAAATAAAGAAACAAATTCTTCGAGTTTGGTTTACCTTTTTGCGGAAGTGCCCATATAGCACCCATATATATTTCCGCCCGATTTTATGTAAATAATGCACCAAACTCCTAAAGTTTGTCCGATTAACACGAAATTTTGCACAACGACTTGAATGACAAGACTTGAATGACGTTATTACGTTTTCCATATGTTTCCATATGTATTTCGAACGGGTGTCTGATTGAGATTACATTTTCAACAGTGCGACGTACCAAATAGTGTGCATCAATTCTGTTATAAATCGTTTTTCATAAATTTGTCGCATGATACACAGACGACAGAAAGGCATGAGTTTGTTCCTTCGAGGGAACATTGACATGCAATTGTATGTATACATATGTATCGGCCCAGTCCGACTTTACTTCTTTCCTTACTGATTTATATTAAAATAGTTATATTAACTATAGCCCGCAGTTACTGATTATTTTGAAATCGATTTGGTCCAAAGAAACACGGGGTCTAGAACCAATGTTTCGATGAGCCATAAAGCTGAGGCTGTCCATTAAAAATTTCTGAAATTTGTATTATGGTTTACATAATCGGTTTGTAGAAATGTCGGTATAGGTCCACATTGTGGTATGTTCCCTATTTGTATTTTCATTTCAAGTGCCTGTCAGTATATCTATGGTTTAGGGAATACAAATTTCGGCCCGTCCGAACTTAAGATTTTTCCGCTTGTTTCTTTTTAATAGTGGGTTCTGGGAACGACGCAATCACCTCGGGTATGTCATCCTTCGTATTTCCTAAAATATCTTGGAGAGAACATTCTTAAGTTGAGACTGGGACACAAATATCAGACCGGGAACCATAAACCTCGTTCATTTCCTCGAAGAAATCCCATGTTGTGGCTGCTTCTCCGGTTGTGTTGTTGCGTTTTTTAATTCGCTTGTATGTCACACAAAAATTCAGAAACGTTCTCGTAATTCCTCGCAAGACCTTTTCCCATAACAGTCTGCGCTTTGCGCAGAAATCTGGTTCGCTGCGGAGTCGTTTTGTGAGGAGCAACTTTTTCGGTCGTGATTCCACTTAGTTTCACTAAAAAAAACGTTAAAAATACATTTGTTATAAATATTAATTATTTTACTAAAATTATACTTACATTTGAGAATCTGACATCTTTCTTTTGTTTAGATATTTATTGTTGTGCGTGTAAACATGTTGAAGTAGTATGCAATGCAACTATGTGACACTGTGGCATTATGAAATAGTATGCATTGTTCGAATGCAAAGCAACTGATATTTTGGAAGTCAGCTCATACGCCCACCAGAGTTTCGTCATCTATGACGAACATTTAACGTCTTTTGAAGCACCACAGAAATGACCTGTGTCATCCAGCCCAACTTGAGATTTTAATTTACAGGTTAGTAATGGCGTAGGTTGACAGGTAGGTGACAGCTATTGAAATTCCTACTAGTTCAAAATAATACCTCTGCTTGAAAACCAGGGGTGTTATTTTGTACCAAATAAAGAAACTATTTTAGGATGACACATATTCAGCGCCGATCGACTTTATTTTCGTTACATATTTAATAATTAGTTATATAATTGCGATTTTAATATTTCTGCTTTAAAGCGGTCACGTTAATGACCGAGTGTCTCCATTAACTGGCAGATCCGATATGTAAACAAAAGTGTTATTGACGGCATTATAATTTTTTACTGAAGTCATGTTTTCCTGAAGGCATAACTCCTTATACAGATAGTAAATAGGAAAATATGATACTATAATGAAGATTGTAATTAAAAAAGAAAATACCATTAATTTTTTTTTTGTATACAAACAAATATTGGGTTTGTTTTACTTACCAAATAGTAGAAGAATTGCTATAACTGCAAACAAAGTGTCCCCGAAAATTTTGTTGGTACTATTGAAATTCACAATCATTTCAATAATTAGAACAATTATAATAATTAGAAAAACACTGATAATAATACCGGCTGTTGCCATTAAACAGGGACGTTTCTAAAATAAATAGAATTCTTATAAATTTTATATACAAAAAAAAAAATTGTATGAAATGTTATTTTGTTTTTATAGACTGACATACCTTCTTTATTCCAATAGATAATAAATGGTTGCCAATGAAACCAATACCTGACACCAAACCAACCACATTGGCAATATTAATTTCTATTTCACCTGTGTGCGGAAAATAATTTGATATTAAATTTATTCAACACAACAAATAAACAAGTAAAAAAGCGTTAAGTTAGGCCGGGGCGAACTTTGGATACCCTCCACCATAGATATCCTGACATGTACTTGAAATGAAAATATAGGGTAAATACCAAACAGTGCACCTATACCGGCATTTCTACAAACCGGTTATGTAAACCATAAAACAAATTTCAGAATTGTAATTGATAATTATACCCTCAGCCTTATGGCTTATGAGGGTGTATAAACTTTGACAGGGTGAAAAGGTGCCTCATGGAAATATTGGTTCTAGACCCCCATGTTTCTTTGGACCAAATTTGTTTCAGAAAATGTTGATTTCATCCAAACATTGCCAATCTTTTTATTTCTTCCTAACTTAGTAGAAGGTCATATATAGATCATTATCGAACCTTACGTTCTAACTTTTTATCTCGATATCCTTCGCAGGTGAAATGATTACGACATACTCTTAGAAACAAACCCAAAACGCGGAACAAATTAGATAACTATTTTAATATAAACAAGTGAAAAAGCGGTAAGTTCGGCCGGGTCGAACTTTGGGTACCCCCCACCATAGTTATATTGACAGGCACTAGAAATGAAAATATAGGGAACATACCAAAAAGTGGACCTATACCGACATTTCTAATAACGGATTATGTAAACCATAATACAAAGTTCAGAAATTTTTAATGGATAATTATACCCTCAGCCTTATGGCTAATGAGGGTGTATACACTTTAACACGGTGAAAATGTGCATAATCGAAATATTGGTTCTGGACCCCATGTTTCTTTGGACCAAATCCGTTTCAGAAAATTTAGATTTCATCCGAACTTTCCCCATCTTATTATTTCTTCTAAACATAGTTCAAATTCGAAGATGGGGTCCACTCCTTCTGGAACCTCCAATCAGGGGCTAGGTCTAAATGCGGCTATAGTTCATTATCGAACCATACGTTCTAATTTTTTATCTCTCTATCCTCCGCAGGTGAAACGATTACAAAAGAGTCTTAGAACTAAACACAAAACGCGGAACAAATCAGATAACTATTTTAATATAAATAATATACCCTCCATACTATGGTGGAGAGTATAAAAAGGGGGTTATATGGGGACAACCCCAAAAAGGGGGCGAATATTAATAATTTTTGCTAGGGAGATTTGTTACCATATACGACTACAAAATACCAAATTGCAGCAAATTCGGTTGAAAAACGCGCTCAAAAACCCCAAAATACCGAAAATTGTGGGGTACCCTTATATAGGAGGTGATGCAAATGTGGTATACCCATTTGTTTTTAGATTGTCAAATTTTTATTTTTTATCCGATTAAATTGAGATTTTGCACTTAACATGCTACATGTGTTGTCTTTCCATGTATAAATTTGAAAATAATATTATTCTAACAATTTAAGAGATATTTAAGAAAATATTAGAAATTCCATAAAAAGAGATTTTAAAAAAAGTGCGGGTAATGTGGTATACCACATGATGTTAATGTGGTATAGTATAATTTTCACTTCCAATTGATATCTTATATAATTCATTGTTTTTAATGAATGTGAATTATCTCGAGATTTATGCCTGTTAAGATTTTTAACGGATACGTTGAGTGGAACTTAAATTTTTATTATATAATAATGTCTACACATGTCAATATTTAATTTTTGTATGGAGAAGTTGTTAAAACTCATAGCCTTTGTTTTTCATCCTTGTGATTCATGGTAGACTCTCGTAGAGTACAAATGTTTCACATAGTAATGAGATTTTGTCTAGTGCTGGCCTTTTTTCGTGCAGAATCAAGGTATACCACATTACCTACACTTGTGTTTACTGAAGAAATGTCTAGTTTTTTTTCCAAATTGGTGATTATGTGGTGCAATCGCGCATATTATTTGATTTTTAGTTCATACTGATTATTTTAATGCTTTAGTAATAACGATTAAAGTACATCCGTAAAACAAAAAATTATTTTTAAACTTCAACCGAAAAAAAGTCAATTTCATGAAAAATTTTATTTTTGGTAATGATTCTCAACGTGATTTAAATAAATTAAACAGGTCATTGCTATCTTATTTTTTTGAGAACAGCAAACTATAGAAGATATTTTAGTTATTCTAAAATTGTCAGTTTACAAAAAAAAGTGACTATACCACATTACCAACCTATACCACATTTGCATCACTTCCACTATGGGGAATATCCAAAAAAATTGACCTATATTTATAATTTTTTGTGGAGAGGTTTGGTACCTATTAAGAACTCAATGTACCAAATTTCAGCGTATTCGGTTGAACAACGCGCTCAAGAACCCCAAAATACCGAAAATTGGGGGTACCCTTATATGGGGGATATCCGAAAAAATTCACCTATATTTATAATTTTTTGTGGAGTGATTTGGAACCTATTAAGAACTCAAAGTACTAAATTACAGCCAATTCGGTGGAAAAATACTATAAAAACCCCCAAAATACTGAAAATTAGGAGGTATCGTTATATGGGGGCTACCAGAAAAAGTAGACCTATATTTACAATTTTTTGTGGAGACCTTAAGTACCCAATAAGAACCCAATGTACCAAATTTCAGCGAATTCGGGTGAAAAACGCGCTCAAGAACCCCAAAATACCGAAAATTGGGGGATACCCTTATATGGGAGCTATGCCTAAACGTGGACCGATATATCCCATCTTCGAACTTGACTAGACTGCAGACAAAAGACAATCCTATGCAAAATTTCAGCATCCTATCTCAACTCCTTCGGAAGATAGCGTGATTACAACAGACGGACGGACGGACGGACATTGCTAGATCGTCTTAGAATTTTGCCCTGATCAAGAATATATATACTTTATAGGGTCGGAAATGAATATTTCGATGAGTTACAAATGGAATGACAAAATTAATATACCCTCCATACTATGGTGGAGGGTATAATTAAGGAAACAGCGAAAGCAGACGGGGAAAAACATATGATACCACCATTACAGCACTATGGGTACACGCAAACATCCATAGTGCTGTACTGTACTGGCTCCTATGGTATATATTACTTCCAATCGAAATGAGATGATGAAGGAAACCTTGTGACAGATACAGACAGCGCGTTGAAGATTTGGAAGGGGCATTTGGAAAAGTTTCTGTTATCAAATAATAATGGTGAAGAAGATAACCCAGAACAAATAAGAAATGACGGTATAGATTTTATACCACCTACCCAAGATGAGGCCAGAGTAGCAATTAATCGGCTGAAGAACAATAAAGCAGCATGTGTAGTTGGATTAACAACCGAACTATTCAAGACCGGTGGTCAGATGCTGGTCAGGAGCATGCACCTGCTGATTAGTACAATTTATGTACAATGTATATGTCCCGTGTACAAAAAATGAGACAAAATGATATGTGCCAACTATACATGAATTATCCTCCTTCCCATAGCATATCAAGTGCTATCCAGCGTACATTATTGGATTGTACCTCCAGGCCTGGCAAATTGACCGGAAAAGTCCCACGAAAAGCACATTGACACATTCCACCTATTCGCCGCATTCGAAAGCCCTATCAGATCAGAGGGGGTTTAAAGCCATTTCTGCATTTGGCATTCCTGCCAAATTAATACGGCTATGCAGGATAACTTTAACTGCCACAAGGTAATCAGTTAAAGTCGGAAGTGACCTCTCTGATACCTTCAATACCGAACGAGGGTTCAAACAAGGTGACAGCCTCTCGTGTGATCTTTTTAACATAATGCTGGAAAAGGTCATACGAGAGGCAAAGGTGAACACAAATGGCACTTTGTATATCAAACAACACATGGTACTCGCCTATACCGATGGCATCGACATAATAGAGATCGGTAACAGCCAAAATTGAAAAATTGAGAAGGAGTCTGCCAAAGTGGGTCTCGCAGTAAATGGCGAGAAGACCGAGCTGATGGTATGAACGCGCAAGACGTCCAGTCGGCTCGGACCAACTTGTGGGACTTGTTTTGAAATTCGCAGGGGATGCTACTAATGTGTAAGTAAGCAATTCAGAAACAAGACACCTCTCGCCCGACCAAACTCACAATCTACAAAACGCTGATGCTACCCGTGCTGGTGTATGGATCAGAAGCATGGTTACTTGCACAAATATATGAGACAGCTCTAGAAGTGTTTGAGAGATTCTCCAAAAGATCTATGGGCCGATCTGCGTGACGGAGAATATCACCATCGAATGAACCATTAGTTGTTCCATCTATTCTCGGACATCAACATAGTCAGACGGATCGACCTGCGGCGATTACGATGGCTAGGTGATGTTGCCCCAGCTCAAAAAGCATATAGAAGCGAGCCAACTGATGGATCACGTAGAAGGGAAAGGCCACGTATTCGATGGCAAGATGAAGTGGAAGACATCTCGGAACATGGTCTCTCAAGTTGGAGCAGGCTGCGCATGAAAAATGAATTCCATAAAATTGTATATACATATGGGAAATTACAAAAATCTTTTAAATTCCTTGAAGCTAAGGTTTGCAAGGTTATAACTCGCGAAATATGAACATATTGCATATAATTTAAATTCAATTCTATAAAATGAAGTGTTCTTGTCAAAATCTTGAAATATTGGTAATAAATAATAAGTTGCGTGGAAGCTGTGATGGTGGTAATGTAAAAAAATGGGTAAAAATGTGTTGAAGCCAACGAGTTTTTTTGTGTTCGTTCCCGATTTGTGGCTAAACTACACAACGCACGCACATGTGATCCGTGACTAAGTTGCAGAATACCCCATGGACAATATGGTTCTAATGTATGATTTTTCGATATAATCACTGCATCCACCCAAAATGGATGCTGACATTTTGAAGCCGGATTTTCGGTGTTTTTTTGAATTTTTCTTATAATTAGGATGCGCACCCAGATAATTCACTAAACTAATTATAGGATCGTAGAACTCGTGATTCTGCTTCGTTTAGTGTATACCTCATGAATGTGCTCACCGCAGCTTCTTTGCAACTGCACGGAGGAAAAAAACGCCTCTCTAACATATGTCCCAAACATATTTTGCAGCAAACATATATATGTTTGCAACAGTCCCAAACATAACATATGTTTGGGTCCCAAACATAATATATGTTTGCATCCAAACATATTTATGTTTGCATCCAAACATATTTATGCTTGCATCCAAACTTATTTATGTTTGCATCCAAACATATTTATGCTTGCATCCAAACATATTTATGTTTGCATCCAAACATATAAACTCCAAACTTCATTTTTGTGGAAGCAGTGTCTACTTTAATGTAAAAAAATGTGTAAAAACACGTTGAGGCGAACCAGTTTTTTTATGTTCTCTATCGTTTTGTGACTAAGCCACTCATTGCACGGTCTTCGCCCCTTATGTATAATTTTTCAAAATTTTCACTGCATCTACCTTTAAATGATGCTGACATTTTGAAGCTCGATTTTGAGTGTTTTTTAATTTTACTTCTAGCTTTAATATGCATACAGGAATTTCTAAAAATCGATTATCAGATTATTGTAGTCGCGAATCTGAGTAATTTGATATATATTTTGGGTATGTAGTATGCACAGCTTCAAAGTTATACTCATCCGAAAGTGAAAAATTTGTGCGATCAAATTTCTAAAAAACCAATTTTTCGGGCCAAATTTTTAGATCTGTCAACTGAATGATATGGGTACCCGCGATCAATAAGGTTTTTTACGTTTCAGATGATATAAAATCTTCTTTGTGAAAATCCATCTACTAGAACGGCGGGTAATGGCCTTCCAAAAACACGAAATTTGGCAAAAAATGTTTTTGAAAATATCGCGGATTTATTTGCGTTTTCTGTGTATCATTTCCGCTTCAATAAATGGCCTCATACGGATTTTGATCTCTTTCGAAAAGAGAACTTTAAAAACTTCAGCCGAAAGAGAGATGTACGCAATTTATCTCAAAAATAGATTTTGCTGGCTGGATTGGATGGATTGGAAGATAAACTTCAGTACTTCCTGGAAACCGCATGCGCGTCAAATGATTTTGAGAATTACGCGATTTACACGCAACTTAAAATGTATATTTCATAATATTATTTTATTTTAAGATTTATTCCTATTTATAGAATTCTAAGATTTATCGGAGGGTCTTGATATAATCCGCAAGGCGTATACTTATACACAAAAAGTGATTATTATTATTATATATATAAATTTTTCGGCGATATTCGGGTAAAATAGCAGAATAACCCAAACATTTTTTTCTGAAATTTCTTGTATTAAATTAAAAAATAAATATGATGACATTTTTTCGAACCAAAAACAAATATTTTTCCTCAATATCTTGTTTTGTTGTCGCTGCGATTTAGAAACCGCTACACGGACTTGTGTGATTTTGATATCATTTGATTCATCATGGTGTTTAGATTATGTAGATATTTTTAAAATAATTTTTAGGTGTGTGTATGTCATTAATATAATGAAAATATTGATGTAATCTGCTATATTTTTTTTTTATTTTTCTCATATTTCGCGAATATGTGCAACTTTATCGTGATTATTATAATATATTCATATTCTAATTTTACGGAGGAAGATATATATCAACGTTTTTGGTCAATATAATAAACGGCGTAATTTTAAGATTTTTTTCTTATGCCCAAAATTAAAACCTCGATAACTTTTGCGCGCATCAACTAAAAATTTGATCGCGAACGGTTTCGGAGTCAGAAGATTTTTCTCTATATGTGTACCAAAAATCAAAAAAAGCTGATTTTTTGAAAATGGAATATTAAAAAATTGGCAATATTGCCCATATATATATATATATATTATTTTAATTATAAACATAAATTTATATATATTAATATGATTATAAGTATCTATAAAGTTATATATATGTATATAATTTCAAATATAAATATATATATTTATATATATATATATATATCAATGTCTATTTATATTTGAATTTATATATTTACCTTTATATCTATATTAACATTTTGTTGGGTTGTCTTTCAGACATTCGTCAATTATGGCCTTATTAAATCGTACAAAACCTATATGAAAATAAAATATGTAAATATATTATTCAAAAAAATAATAAATGCAGTATTCTTACCTCCAATCTGCAACTCAATTTGAAATGTTGATGTTGACACACACTGAAGAAGAATTTTTTCGAACTAGTCTTCTGAGAGGCTGTACAATTCTAAAAAAAGTATATAGCAAAAAGAACCAAAAAACTGGGCTCATAGGCAAGTGTTAGCGAGAGGGGACGCGGCCGAAGAAACGCATGTGTTCTGTGTTTGTTGTTGTGACGATTTGTTTCACATCAAGCAGGCCCTTTTTTGCATGACGATGGAAACAAAACACATAACACATGCGCTTCTTCGGCCGCGTCTTCTCACGCACCCACTTACTAGAGGACAGGCAATGTATTCTAGTAGTTGTTGTTGCGGCCATTTTTAACAAGCAGGCTTTTTAGCATGGCGATGGAAAAAAATCGGTGCAACAACAACAAAACATAGAACACATATGTTTCTTCGGACGCTTACATATCATACGCCCACACTTACCAATTTTTTTTATTATTTATATTATACATAATTTATGTTATCCTTTTTTTCATATTTAATTCCTTTTTTTTTTGTTCCTTAAACTTTATTTAACAATTTATTTAACACTTTTCTTTAACACTTATTTTTCGCTACGCATAAAAGTACTTGTGCGTGCTCCGACAGTGACGAACTGAATGAGAGATGAGGGATTTTTGTCAACCGAAATCGTGTAATGTGCTATAGAAGCTGAAGAATAAAACAAACAAAAAGAAAAAAAAACTTGACTCGCAGGTACCGTCATGCAAAAACGGGCCTGCTTGTGAAACAAATCGTCACAACAACAAAGCACAAAACACATGGGTTTCTTCGACCGCGTCCCCTCGCAGCAGCAACAACATAGAACTAAACACAAGCGTTTGCCGCATACAGACCACCAAAGTACAACTACCCTCCCCTCGCCCCTTCTGCATCACATAATGCACCATACACAGAGAGAGAGCACTGTTGTTACGCTCTTCGAAAAAAATGCTCTCTCAAACTTTAAAAAATATGTTCTAACATAAAAAATATGTTAGTACCCAAACATATAAAATAAATGTTGCAAACAAATATATGTTTGGATCCAAACAAAATATGTTTGCATCCAAACATATATTTGTTTGCAACCAGTCCCAAACATAAATATGTTTGGATGCAAACATATTTCTAACATATATTTTTCTGCGTGTGGGTTCCAAAGACGAAAATTTGGTGCGTAAATTTTTTATAAAAAACATATTTTTTGAGTCTAAAATTAACAAAGTCCATTCAAATTCCGTGGAACCCCGCGTGATTTTAGTTTTTTTAAGTGCCGGATCTAATGAGCCCATCCATGTTGAATTCCGTCCAATAAAACGGCGGATATAGGTACCTTGAATGTGGGAAAAACTGCAAAAACTTATTTTGACAAATTCGCGTATATAATCGCGGTTTTCTTCGAATTAATTTTACATGCATTTATGCCTGTATTGTCAAATTCGCGAATCTGTGTAGAAATAGGTCAAAAATACATCGATACGCGAATAATATGCGTATTTTATCCAAAATTGATTGTAGAGGCACATCCGCGGTTCTTAACCGATCCTTTTAAAATAGGTGTCCTTTTGTGTATTTTCACAGGAGATTACTGAAATCGGATGCGCATAAAAATCGTATGCACGTTGCGGGATTTTTAGCCATTTTTAGGGTTTTTGCATAGTAAAGTGCATCGAGTGGCACACTTTGACCGCTAAATTAAACATCGAAAAATTAATAATTATTGAAAGACATTGTTTCGGTTTATACGAAAATCGCATGCGCATCAACTGATTTCAACTAATTCGCGAATTGCAAGCTTTTCAATACTGATCATTTATATGTATTGTAAGTGCAATATATTTAGTCATTAATGACGTCGAAACTTATATCAGATGAATCTGCCGATATTTAACAATCATCTAAAAGAATTTGCAGAAGAAAGCGTCGTATATTTTAGAAGATTAAGCAAAACCGTATCCTCTTAACCATACTAAAAAAATCGAAAATTCAAAAAAAAAAATTGTTTTAATTCAAAAATTAATTTACTTTATTTTCCGATATCTTCATGTTTCTATTTGTTTTTCGCGTCTATTAAACCGTATTTCAGTGTGATTTGACTAGTATGCAAAGAAGACAATGGTGTTTAAGCATTTGTGAAGAAATTCGCGAATTACAACGAATAGGAATTCATTTAATTTATATTTGAAATACAAGATTTAAAACCGCTATAACGAATTTGTGAACGCGAACAGATTTCGAATCAGCATATTTTTCTTAACCTATGTACCAAAAATCATAAATGTGCTCGCAAAAAAATTTTTCAAAAAATTTTTAATGGAATTTTAAAAGAATTTTGTAATTTCCCATATGTATGTCGATTGGCAAATTTTCAATAAATTAAACAAAATATATTTTCTAAAGCTAAACATTGCTCTCAAGAATTAACCATGGTTGTTACATCTTATAAGTTTTAGAGGCAGGGAACTTCAAAATATTTATAAATATAAATTATTTGGAAAATGTTGCCACTGAACATATGATATGGGTACATTTCGAAGGAAGATATTTTCATTTAAATTTTGAAAGCTGAATACTGTCAAAAAATGCAAATTTATGAACAAATTGGAAACATATGACTGCATGAGACTACCTTGTATAATTATGCCATGGGTCAGATGAACTTCTATACTCAATAGAATCGTAGGTATACAAATAGAGATAGTCGTTATCTATACTAATAAAAGACTGACAGATTTAACGATTCATCAACGCCCAGACTAAACGGCTGAAGCTAAAATCCTGAAATTTTGGGTGAGAGTCTCTTTTGGTCCAAATGTGACAGATAAGACTGGGTTGCTGGAAATTCGTACTAGAACGGTACGAAAAGTACAAAATGTGATACCATTTGTATTTGGCGAACCGGTAGAGCTAGAACTCTGAAATTTGGATTTCATATTTTAGCTGGAATCCTAAAATATGAAATTAGCATTACCGTCGGAGTGTAGGAATGGGATATGTACGTAGTTTTGAAAATTTTTTTCTGATGTGTACGAAAAGTTCTAAATCGTACTATAATTGGTACAATTTGGATTTGGATGAACCGATAGAGCGGAAACAATGCAATTTGGAGTCAGGATCAGTGTAGGGGTGGAGGATAGGATTGGGGTATGTAGGAAGTGTTGGAAATTCGTACTACTGTATACTAAATTTGGTACAATTTGAATTGTGGGTGGACAGATAGAGTTGGAATCCTGAAATTTGGAATTATGATCACTGTGGGGGTGTAGGATTGGGATATGTAGGAAGTTTTTGAAATTGGTACTACGGTGTACTAAATCGAGCTCGAATCATGAAATTTGGTACTAAATGGTACACAAATTTAAGCTAGAAATTTTCTTGAAATTTTAGGTGAAGGTCACTCTTGGTCCAAAGGTGGCAGATAAGTCTGGGTTTTTAGAAATTCGTACTAGAAGGGTACGAAAAGTACTAAAAAGTACTACATGTGATACCATTTGTATTTGGCGAACCGGTAGATCTAGAACTCCTAAATTTTAATTGGGGTTCACTGATGGAGTGTAGAATCCGAACATCATTCGAACTATAAGTATGCGAAAAGTACTAAATTTGGTACAATTTCGTAGCATGTTAATAGATAGAGCTGAAAACAAACAAGTGAAAAAGCGTTAAGATTGGCCGGGCCGAACCTTGGATACCCTCCACCAAAGATATACTAACAGGTACTAGAAATGAAAATACATGGGGGCTACCAGAAAAAGTGGACTTATATTTATAGTTTTTGTGGAGACATTAAGTACCAAATTAGAATCCAATGTAGCAAATTTCAGTGAATTCGGTTGAAAAACGCGCTAAAGAACCCAAAAAAAAAACGAACATTGGGGGGTACCCTTATACGGGAGCTATGCCTATACGTGGCCCGATATATCCCATCTTCAAACTTGACCTGCCTGCAGACAAAAGACAACCCTATGCAACCCTATCTCAATTCTTTCAGATGATAGCGTGATTACAACAGGCGGACAGACGGACATGGCTATATCGTCTTAAAATTTTACCCTGATCAATAATATATATACTTTATAGGGTCGGAAATGAATATTTCGATGAGTTACAAACGGAATGACAGAATTAATATACCCTCCATACTATGGTGGAGGGTATAAAAAATTGGAATACGAATTAGGGTTGAGATGTAGGGTCTCTTTAAGGAGATGGTTTTGAGTACGTGTACGAAATTTCATTTGGAGATACAAATCGAGCTGGAATCCTGAAATTTGAAATTAACATTATCATTATGTGTACTAAGTGGTACTATAATTTATCCAATTTGGATTTGGGTGAACCGATAGAGCGGGAGCAATGAAATTTGGAGACAGGATCATTGTAGGGGTGTAAGATTAGGGTCAGGATCCAGTTTAACAAATTAATACTTATGGGTACTACTGTTTAGTAAATTTGGTACAATTTGAATTTTAGGTGAACCAATAGAGCTGGAAACATGATATTTGGAGTCAAGATCACTGTTGAGGTGTACGATTGAAATATGTAGGAAGTTTTAGAATTTGTACTAATGTGTACTAAATTTGGTACAATTTAAATTGTGGGTGAAGCGCTACAGTTAAAATCATGAAATTTTGATTTATGATCACTGTGGAGGTATAGGATTGGGGGATGTAGGTTTTGGAAATTCGTACTACTGTGTACTAAATTTGGTTTTTTTTTTTGTGGTTCAACCAATAGAGTTGGAATCCTGAAATTGGAATTTGATATCATTGTGGGGGTGTAGGATCGGGGTATGCAGGGAGTTTTGTTAGATGCTTGAGGTGGGTACTAATGGAAATAGTGTGTGCTAAATGGAATTTAATTAGGATTTGAGTGAACCGAATTATGAAATTTGGTCGATATTAATGTGTGGAGTGCTTTGTTTTTCTGACATATGCTGACAGTTTTCTGTAAAAATTAAATAATATGTTAATACATATTTAAATATTTTCCACGTTCGCTAACGAAGTAGCGGGCATATGCTAGTCTATCTATGCTAATAAAAGAGTGATTGATTAACTGGCCTAACGATTCATCAAATTAATTTGGAGGTACAAATCGAGGAAAATTGAAATCCTGAAAATTGAAATAGTATTAAAATGGTAATAAATATTAAATTAACATTACCGAAATCTGAAACATAGTATGTAGCTTAACAGTGATATCAAAACTTTTTCTATGAAAAACATTTTGTATGTATATTCTGTTATGACAAATTAAATATAATACATATTATTTAGAAAATTTGTATAAAAAATACTTAATATACAATAAATCGGAAAATGTATAACGTTTTAAGCAAATAAAACATTATACCTTTCCTATACTACAGCCAAATTGTGGTTTAAGCTTGCAAACAATCCACTGAACACCACAAGTCAGGGGAGACTCGGGGCACCTTCGGCACTTTTTTAGAGCTCTATATCTCAGTACTTATTCAACATATATAACAACTTTATGGCTGATTATTGTTCTCTGACACTTAATTATAAAAAATAGTACCAAAAGATACCAAAAAATTATTTTAGTTAAAAAATTTTACAGTTTTGTAAAAAAAGTCAAATTAGCCGAATGTGCCCAA
>NW_026874711.1:0-16965 GCF_032173495.1 Musca vetustissima
TATTGATAATTTTTGGGAAGAAAATTTCTTTCTAATGAAAATCCAAAATATCAAGTTAGAACCAATTCGGAATACATGTATCCTCGGACATCAATAAATCAACTCAGAAAGTGATTCTATGCATTTTCTCAAAAGGAGACACAGGGTTCCTTGGTTCTCGATTCCTTTTGCCTATTACAAATAACAATACAGGTCAACCTATCTTGAGTGATATATTTTCTTTAATAAACATATTTTTGTATTACTCAAATAAACAATATAAACCAATATTTCTTCTCGCCTCGATTTCTTCATTAAGACCTTCCGAAGTCGTATTGTTCCTCTGGGAAAATTCTCAACTTTGGAGAAAACAATTCTGTTAGAGAAATAAATAATGTTAGTGGGCAAAATATGTACTTAAATATACATTCAAATAGATGTGTAAATTATAAAAACCTGCCTTTCCAAGCCGTCAAATGCAAACTATTTATTTTGCTATTATTTATGCCGCCACATGTAATTTTCGTCAGCTTATTGGACACTTGTGTTATATTTATAAATTACACATACAGCCCACATAAAATTAATATATTTAAAATGATTATACATTTGCAGCTACTATATACACACAACTCTTCTCATCGTAATTGATTGTCATCATTAATTTCGGGAGAAAGTTTCCATTGTTTCGTGCGACAGTCGATTGGAAGTTTGAGTACTACTCAATTCAACAAGTACCTTGAGATGAAAAAAAAAATCGTGTGGGGGAGTTTTAGTTTTTATGTTTTGGTAAATTGACAAACTGTAGTTAATGTTTGCATTGAGTTATTTTTAGTATTTGGTAATCTAATGTTCATAACATCATCAAGATAGCGTTTTTTTCACATTGAAGTAGTTTTGCTCGGTTCACTTGAAGTAGCTGCATTCAGTTGATTGACTTATTAATCATTTTTTGTGCGGTTTGATTGGATGACTGACAGACTGACTTGGTACTCCCACTGAACAACATAACATAGAAAGTCATTTATTATTTTTTTCTATTTTATTATTTTGTTTTAGTGGTACTTCTTCATTTCGCTACCAAATTATAGTTTATGTACCACTGACTACTTGATTAATAGTTATGTATTTTGGTGCTTCTACGAGTTTAAAGAAAATAGAAATAATAATTGAATATTAAATTTTTGGTTGTGTAGGAAACATTTATTTTCATGCATAACTAAATATGAAATAATTATTTTTTTGTTTTATTTGGTAAATTATTTTTAGAAAAATGAAAATACAATTTTGGCCAGTTAAATTAAACTAATACATGTCGTTTATAACCTCTACTAGGAAATTAACATTTAAAATTATAATAATTGACCAGATTCCTATAGGGATTTTTATTAAATACCTACTGTCAATATGTAATTTATCCTATTTTATCTACAAAAAAATTTTAACTTTCCAAGAATCAGGAATCCCAAATGCTTCTAAACGTACAATAACACATTTTAATGACCAGCATCTATGGACTATGGGCTTTATTGGAAAAAATGCACGATTTTAAGACTTAAGAAACTGCAGCGTGACAAACAGCTGCTCCTCTTAGCGTCAGAAGTTAAAGCCACGATCTCCAAGGCAAAATCCTCAAATGCTTATGGCGTCTCTATGGTCATTCTAAAAAACCTCGGCCCAATAGCTTTGAATTATCTCGCGTAACCATCTCTATCGATAAACTGGTGAGTCTTCCCATAGATTTGAATTCTCCGCTCACTTTACCAATCTCCTTCTTGTCGCCAAAGGATATAAATGATAACATGCTGTTAGACCCCGGTGGACAACTCCGTTTTATTATACCCTCTACCATAGTATGGAGAGTATATTAATTTCTATTTTCCGTTTGTAATACATAGAAAAAATCATTTCCGACCCTATAAAGTATATATGGGCAATGTTGCTATTTTTATACCCTTCACCACACTGTGGTACAGGGTATTATGTCTTTGTGCATATGTTTGTAACAGGCAAAAGGAAACGAGATAGAACCATGGTTCCTTTTGAGAATATGCATAGAATCACTTTCTGAGTCGATTTATGCATGTCCGTCCGTTCGTCCGTCTGTCCGTCCGTCCGTTTGTAGATGTTAAATTGTAAACAAAGTACAGGTCGCATTTATGACCCGATTTGAATGAAATTTGCCACAAGTCACTTATTTGGCCCAAGGACGAACCCTATTGAAATTGGGAAAAATCGGTTCAGATTTAGATATAGCTCCCATATATATTTTCGTCCGATTTAAGGTAAATGGGGCACCAAAGTCCCTCTATATCCTTCGATTTGCATGAAATTTGGCATAGAGTACTGTATTAGGCCCAGAATGAAGTGTACTAAGTTTCGGAAAAATCGGTTCTGGTTTCGATATAGCTCCCACATATACATATACATTCGTCCGATTTTACATAAATGGTGCACCAAAATTCTAATGTTTGTCGGATTAACACGATTGTTTGCACAACGTATCAAGTTGAGACTTGAATAACGTTATTGCGTTTTGTTGAAATTGATGTAGATGCTGTCATAGCTTCCATATGTATTTCGAATGGATGTATGAATGAAATAAAGTTTTAACAGTGCGGCGACCGAATAGAGTGTACTAATTATACCCTACACAACTATGTTGTCAGGGTATTATAGCTTTGTGCAGCCCCAAAAGTTTGTAACGCCGCGAAATATTGGTCCTAGACCCACCTTTAAATATACTGATCGTCATATCTCGACTAGCTGAGTCGATCTAGACATGTGTGTCCGTCCGTCCGTCCGTCTGTCCATTACAATTCGTAAACACGATACAGGCCACAGTTATGGACCAATCTTCACGAAATTTTGCATGTAGGATGGGTTCTGGCCAATGAAGACCCCTATTGTTTTTGGGAAAGATCGATTAATATTTAGGGGATGAAATGGACCAAATACTAAATTTTTGTCGGTTTTTCTGGTCGCTCCAGTGGCCACAACAATGGTCCGAACATCGTGAAATTTTGCATGGAGAAGGGGATCAGGCCAAACAATAAGCATGCCTGTTTTCATTAAGATCGGTCAATATTTAGTGGTCAAATGGACCCTGACTTTTGTGTGGAAAATGACAAAATTTGTATTCTATAGCGTATATATTTACCCCTGAAGGACATAGACCCGAGAAGTTTATATTATATCCAAGAGGAGTGGTTGACCTTTAAATTAATACCAATTATATTGATGTATGTGCTCGGATGTGGGACTTACACCTAAATATTTACAGGTATCTCCGTATTCGTATATTATTTAGTAACCCATTATAACTCTAGAGAGCGGAACTATAGCGCTGATCGCTTTGAAATGTTCCATGAGGTTCCAGTTATGGTCAAGGACAACGCCTATAATTTTCGGTGATGATCAGATAACAATTTTGGAATGAAGTGGACCGAAAACTTAATTTTTTTGTGTTATTATCGAGTCGATCTATATACCACAAATGAAAGCCGAACATCACAACACTACCCATGGTGAAGGGGATCTGGACAATAGCTGTACTGAATACTCGTAATATTCGGAAAATATGTCAGTTTGAGGAAGAGTTGCTGTTTACCACTAATCGGGCAAGAGGGTGCAAATATCACGAATTATTGCCCAGGCTCGGAATATACATCCGCAGAAAATTTGAGTTCCGTGGTAGTTGTGTAGGGTATCGTATGGTCGGCCCCGTCCGACTATACTGCTCCGCTCACTGGTTTGAGTCTAAAATTAAGAAAGTCAATTCAAATTCCGTGGAACCCCTGCAAAATTTTATTTTTACAAATTCGCGTATATAATCGCGTTTTACTTCGAATTGATTTCACATACATTCATTCTTGTGTTATCATATTCGCGAATCTGTGTGAAAATAGGTCAAAAATATATGGATACGCGAATAATATGCATATTTTATCCAAAATCGATCGTGGAGGCACATCCGCGGTTCTTAACCGATCCTTTTAAAATAGGTGTCCTTTCGTGTATTTTCATACAAAATTATTGAAATCGGATGCGCATAAAAATCGTATGCACGTTGCCCCATTTTCATTCATTTTTCACGTTTTTGCATAGTAAAGTGCAGCGAGTGGCACACTTTGGCCGCATAATGAAACCTCGAAAAATGCATAATTATTGGAAGACATTGATTCGGTTTATAAGAAAACATGCGCATCAACTAATTTCAACTAATACGCGAATTGTATGCTCTTTATTGTAATATTTATTGCAATATATTTGGTAATTTTTAAAGTCAAAACTCTTAACAGAGGAATGTACCGATATTTAACAATCGCCTAAAAGAATTTGTGAAGAAATCGTCGCGTGTTGCAGAAGATCTAGACTAAACCGTATTATCTTAACCATACCAAAAAATCAAAAATTAAAAAAAAACATTTTGTGGCAATTCAAAAAATAATTTATTTTATGTTCAGATATCTTCATGCTTTTATTTAATTTTCGCGACAATTTAACCGTAATTCAATGTGATTTGACATGTGTGCAAAGAAAACAAATGTGTTTAACCGTTTGTGAAGAAATTCGCGAATTACAACAAATAGGAATTTATTTAATTTATATTTGAAATACAAGATTTAAAACCGCTATAGCTTTTGTGCGCAGCATCCGAAGTTGTGAACGCGAACAGATTTCGAATCAGCATATTTTTCTTAACCTATGTACCAAAAATAATAAATGTGCTCGCTGAAAAATATTTCAATTTTTTTTTATGGAATTTTAAAAGAATTTTGTAATTTCCCATATATATATTTGATCAGCGTATTTTGTAATCACTCCAGCGTCTAAACGTATTGAGATAGATCTCCAAAGTGTTGCATAAAGTCCTTGGTCTGTAGTCAGGTCAAGTTCGAAGATGGGCTATATCGGTCCACATTTAGGCATAGCTCCCATATAAAGATACCCCCAATATTCGGTATTTTGGGGTTCTTGAGCGCGTTTTTCATCCGAATTCGCTGAAATTTGTTACTTTGGGTTCTTATTGGATACCAAATATCTCCACTACAAATTATAAATATCGGTTCACTTTATCTGGTAGCCCCCACATAACGGTACCCCCCAATTTTCAGTATTTTGGGAATTTTATTGCATTGTAATTTAGTACTTTGAGTTTATATTCGGTAGCAAATCTCCCCACTAAAAATTATAAATATAGGTTTTTTTCGGATAGCCCCATATAAGGGTACCCCCAATTTTCGGTATTTTGAGGTTCTTGAGCGCGTTTGCCAAAACAAATTCGTTGTAATTTTGCGTATATGGCAACAAATCTCCCTACGAAAAATTATTAATATTCACCCCCTTTAATGGGTAGTCCCCATATAACCCTCTTTATACCCTTCACCACACTGTGGTACAGGGTATTATGTCTTTGTGCATATGTTTGTAACAGGCAAAAATAATCGAGATAGACCCATGGTTCCTTTTGAGAATATGCATAGAATCACTTTCTGAGTCGATTTATGCATGTCCGTCCGTCCGTCCGTCCGTCTGTCCGTCTGTCCGTCTGTCCGTCTGTCTGTCCATGTTAAATTGTAAACAAAGTACAGGTCGCATTTATGATCCGAATTGGATGAAATTTGGCACAAGTCACTTATTTGGCCCAAGGACGAACCCTATTGAAATTGGGAAAAATCGGTTCAGATTTAGATATAGCTCCCATATATATATTTAACCGATTTAATGTAAACGGTCCCTATATATCTTTCGATTTGCACGAAACTTGGTACAGCCTAATCATTTAGGTCTAGAATGATGTCTGCCAAGTTTCGTGAAAATCGGTCCAGATTTAGATATAGCTCCCATATATAGTTTCGTCCGATTTCATGTAAATGGTGCACCAAAGTCCCTATATATCATTCGATTTGCACGAAATTTGGCATAACGTAATGAATTAAGCCTAGAGTGATGTCTGCCAAGTTTCGAGAAAATCGGTTCAGATTTAGATATAGCTCCCATATATAGTTTCGTCCGATTTCATGTAAATTGTGCCCCAAAGTCCCTATATATCTTTCGATTTGCACGAAATTTGGCATAACGTAATGAATTAAGCCTAGAGTGATGTCTGCCAAGTTTCGAGAAAATCGGTTCAGATTTAGATATAGCTCCCATATATAGTTTCGTCCGATTTCATGTAAATGGTGCCCCAAAGTCCCTATATATCTTTCGATTTGCACGAAATTTGGCATAACGTACTGAATTGAGCCTAGAATGATGTCTGCCAAGTTTCGTGAAAATCGGTCGTGATTTAGATATAGCTTCCATATATAGTTTCTCCCGATTTTAGGTAAATGGTGCACCAAAGTCCCTATATATCCTTCGATTTGCACGAAATTTGGCATAACGTACTGAAGTGAGCCTAGAGTGATGTCTGCCAAGTTTCAAGAAAATCGGTCCAGATTTCTATATAGCTCCCATATATACTTTCGTCCGATTTCATGTAAATGGTGCGCCAAAGTCCCTATATATCTTTCGATTTGCACGAAATTTGGCATAACGTACTGAATTGAGCCTAGAATGATGTCTGCCAAGTTTTGATAAAATCGGTTCAGATTTAGATATACCTCCCATATATAGTTTCGTCCGATTTCATTTAAATGGTGCCCCAAAGTCCCTATATATCTTTCGATTTGCACGAAATTTGGCATAACGTACTGAATTGAGCCTAGAGTGATGTCTGCAAAGTTTTGATAAAATCGGTTCAGATTTAGATATACCTCCCATATATAGTTTCGTCCGATTTCATTTAAATGGTGCCCCAAAGTCCCTATATATCTTTCGATTTGCACGAAATCGTTCTGAATTAAGCGTAGAGTGATGTCTTCCAAGTTCCGAGAAAATCGGTCCAGATTTAGATATAGCTTCCATATATAGTTTCGTCCGATTTCATGTAAATGATGCACCAAAGTCCCTATATATCTTTCGATTTGCACGACATTTGGCATAACGTACTGAATTGAGCCTAGAATGATGTCTGCCAAGTTTCGTGAAAATCTGTCCTGATTTAGATATAGCTCCCATATATAGTTTCGCCCGATTTTAGGTAAATGGTGCACCAAAGTCCCTATATATCCTTCGATTTGCACGAAATTTGGCATAACGTACTGAATTGAGCCTAGAGTGATGTCTGTCTTGTTTCGTGAAAATCGGTCCAGATTTAGATAGAGCTTCCTTTTATTATAGATTGATTTTAAGTAATTGATGCACCAAGGAACCAATAGGCTGATAGGAACAAAACTTTCTGAAATTAGTATAACCTAACCTGTGACAAGTTTGTTTGAAATCGCCTAATATTTTGATAGAGCTTCCATATATATTTTCGCCCGATTTCAAGTAAATTGGGCATCAAACTCCTCATGTTAGTCAGATTGAAATCAAATTTTGCACAACTTACAAAATTGAGCATAGAATTACGTAGTTGCGTTTTGTAGAAGTACAGACATAGCCCAACGGATGACCTATTTATATTTGTTTGAAGTCGATTTACATACTTTATGGATAGATTTAGGTAGATTCACATTTAGATAAATATCACATATTTTATTTCATCCAATTTCATCTTAATAGTCCTGTTTAATATACCCATAGTGGTGAAGGGTATCATATAGTCGGCCCCGTCCGACTTTACTACTTTCCTTACTGGTTTTCAGCTGATTTGTTCCGTGTGGCGTATTCTGCCATAGTATGGGGGATAGTCGTTACTCGGAATAGTCAGTTTTTACCCTACAAAGGATGAAATTCTAAGACGATTTAGCCATCTGCTGTAATCAATCCGCCTTCTAATGATATCAGCTCCCTCATATAATAAAACCTCCTGAAAAAAAATAATTGAGATACAAAACTAAAAAATTGGTTTCGAAATTTAAATATCTCGCTAATTCGTACACTATGTAATCAATATTGGTCCTCCTTTAGGCATAGCCTCATATAACTTAGCAATCTATTTTGAGGATTGTATACTCTACCATGCGTTTTTAGTATCAGTGCAGGCTTTGGGGTTTTCAGATTTTAGGAAAAATCTCCACTAAAAATTGCTGAAATTTGTATTTGGTGTACATAAGGGTTTTCATAAATCGGTTTGTAGAATTATCGGTATAGGTTCTCTTTTTGGTATGTTCCCTATATTGTCATTTCAAGAATCTGTCAGTATACCTATGGTGGAGGGCATCTAAAGTTCGGCCCAGCCGAACTTAACGCTTTTTTTAATTGTTTAGTTATATGATGAACTCCGCTCTATCCAATGTTACCTAGTGGCTCGATAACTATCGCATGAGCTGGTACATCACCTTATATGACTGTATTATCATGTCGTCTGGAGTAGATATAAATGAAGTAAACACGAAAATAACCAACTACCTCACCACTCTTTGTCGAAACCTTCTCCTATTTACCTAGAGGACACGAGATTTCACAACCGAGCTTTATATCATAGTCTATGATATTTGATAGTCTGATATACGACACAAAATACTATGCATATATAAACGGGAACATCCTGAGCAAATATTAGGTCAGTTTTAACAGACACCTCCTAGGATATTAGTCGTTCTGTCCTGAGAAATCTCTCCATTTGGACTTCATTCCTAAGCAACAACCAATGGTGTAACCTGCAAACGATCCAGAAAAGCTCTTTAATGATTGCCACCGGATGAGATAAAATGGAGACAATGTTAAAATCGTTTGCTTGTTAGACATAATGTGTTGCTTCCGGATGTGTCGTGGAGCAGGATCATAAACGGGATTCAACCACCTTCGCAAATGCATCCAAAATATATGGCTCATATGTCTTTCAACCGAATTATGTGAATTTATACCCTTCACCACACTGTAGAGGTATTATGTATATGTACATATATTTGTAACAGGCAAAATGAATCCAGATAGACCATGGTTCCTTTTCAGAATATGTATAGAATCACTTTCTGAATCGATTTATGCATGTCTGTCGGTCCATGTATTTTTGTGAGCAAAGGTTCAGGTCCGATGTGGATGAAATTTAGCACAGGTCACTTATTTGCCAAAGGATGAACCCAATTGAAATTAAAGAAAAACGGGTTAGATTCTGATATAGTTCCCCCTATATATTTTTCCGATTTTATCTAAATGTTGCACCAAACTCCGAATATTTGTCGGAATAAGACAAATTTTTACACAGCGTACCGAATTAGGTACATATGGATGAATATGGAGTTTTGTTGACATCGGTATATATTTAGATATATCTCCCATATATAGTTTCGTCCGATTTTATGTAAATGGTGCACCAAACTCCTAATATTTGTCCGATAGAGACAAAATTTTGCACAGCTTACTGAATTAAATCCAGTTTGATTTCTGTGAAGTTTTGTTGAAATAGGTTGAGATTTAGATATAGCTCCCATATATAGTTACTTTAATTTAATTGTCCCATTACGACAAAATTTTGCACAGCGCACTGAATTAGGTTTAGATTTAGATATAGATCCCATATATAGTTTATTCCGATTTAAAATGAATGGTGCACCAAACTCCCAAGGTTTGTCCGATTAAGACAAAATTTTGCACAGCGTACCGATTTAAGACCAGTTTTATGTCTATGAAGTTTTGTTGAAATCGGTTCACATTTAGATATAGCTCCTACATAGAGTCCGATTTTATATTAATGGTGCATCATAGATTCTGTTCTATTGCACGATATTTGTGCACAACGTACCAAATTGGAGCTAAAATAACGCGTATTAGATTTTGTAAAATATATTCAGATATAGACATCTACATATTTTCGACTGAGTTCATGCAATTTGTACACTAAATAATAAAGGTTTATCTTAGCGAGATTAAATTGTGTATGTCACTGTTGCTCAATTAGGTCCAGATTTTGCAAGGTAGTGAAGGGTATCATATAGTCGACACCGTCCGACTTTTGAACTTTCCTTATTGGTTTATCCTGCGCCGTTTACTTTGTCCACAATAAAACATGGGCCGTCAGATGGACGTGCATAAAGCCCTCATATAAAGTATAGTTATTTTTCGATATTTTGAAGGTTGTAGATTCATGTAGTGTAATACACGTTTATGCAGAAAACTTTGTACATAAGTATATATTTTGACAAACCCCCCTGTAATTTGCAAAATACTTTTGTCGGCGATTTTTACCCCAATGTAAAGAAGGACGTGACCCCTTTTTGGTACTCTGAAGTGGCGGTAGTTTTCTTTTTATACCCTTCACCACACTGTGGTACAGGGTATTATGTCTTTGTGCATATGTTTGTAACAGGCAAAAATAATCGAGATAGACCCATGGTTCCTTTTGAGAATATGCATAGAATCACTTTCTGAGTCGATTTATGCATGTCCGTCCGTCCGTCTGTAGATGTTAAATTGTAAACAAAGGACAGGTCGCATTTATGATCCAAATTGGATGAAATTTGACACAGCTCATTTGTTTGGCACAAGGACGAACCCTATTGAAATTGGGAAAAATCGGTTCAGATTTAGATATAGCTCCCATATATAGTTTCGTCCGATAATGTAAACGGTCCCTATATATCTTTCGATTTGCACGAAAATTGGCACAGCGTAATGAATTAGGTCTAGAATGATGTGTGTAAAATTTCATAAAAATCGGTTCAGATTTAGATATAGCTCCCATATATATCTTCGTCCGATTTAAGGTAAATTGTGTACCAAAGCCCCTACATATCTTTCGATTTGCACCAAATTTGGCACAGCGTAATGAATAAGGTCTATAATGATGTATGCCAAGTTTCGTGAAAATCGGTTCAGATTTAGATATAGCTCCCATATATATCTTCGTCCGATTTATATATATTTTCGTCCCATATATATTTTCGCCCGATTTAAGGTAAATTGTGTACCAAAGCCCCTATATAACTTTCGATTTGTACGAAATTTGGCACAGCATAATGAATGAGGTCTAGAATGATGTATGCTAAGTTTCGTGAAAATCGGTTCAGATTCAGATATAGCTTCCATATATATTTTCGTCCGATTTAAGGTAAATTGTGTACAAAAGTCCCTACATATCTTTCGATTTGCACGAAATTTGGCATAGCGTACTAAATTAAGTTTATAATGATGTGTGCAAAGTTTCGTGGCAATCAGTACAAATTTAGATTTAGCTCCCATATATAGCTTCGCCCGATTTTAGGTAAATAGTCCACTAAAGTCCCTGGAAATCTTTTGGTATAGCGTACTGAATTAAGTCTAGAATGATGTTGCAAACTTTCGTGAAAATCGGTTCAGATTTAGATATAGCTCCCATATATATTTTCGTCCGATTTTATGTAATTGGTGCACCAAAGTCCCTATATATCTTTCAATTTGCACGAATTTTGGTATAGGGTACGTTGGTCAGCTAAGTATTTCGCGTTGTTACAAGAGACATTTGGGTTTGAAAGGTTTTTTGTATAGAAGCAATAGCTTCTGGGGAGAATAGCCCAACAAAAAACTAAGGGAACTGATGAGGATCAGTGGCGTGATCCGAAACTATAGTCTTCCCTGTCTTACCCCTCGGCAATCAATGCCATACATTCCTCACTAATAAATAGTTCTTTTTTATACAAAACAAAATACAAATGGTATCCCAAATAAACCGCCAACACTACTGAAGTACTGAATTAAGTCTAAAATGATGTTGCTAAGCTGGATACATATGTAGAATATACCCAAAGTGGTGAAGGGTATCATATAGTCGGCCCAGCCCGACTTTACTACTTTCCTTACTGGTTTCTGCATTCCTAGCGAATAAAATACTTGTATCCACAAAATTTTTCATGATTTTTACTTCGCTCCCATACATTTTCCTTAATATACGGTACGTTGATGTTCCAAGCCTAGTTTTCCAAGAAGGGAAAAATGTCGTATATAAGATTGTTAATATTTGTAACGTGACCGTTTCATACATTATGCACGACCCCAGTTAATGTCAACCCACCTCAATAATTAGTAGTAAATAACGTCTCACCCTAAACCTAAGCCAGTATCATTACCTGCGTACTTCAACTTCATTGCATTAAACAACAGACAATTTCCTTGAAGTACACAATAATTCTCATTCACTTCATAGTACCATACGGATATATGTTCCACTTTGCCATGCCGAAGTGGTCGACCTCGGACGTTACCGAACTACGAGTGACGAAGATGTGTGGCTTGTCCGCAGTCTCGTATACTGGTGAATGTTAACGACGATTCGACCTCGCTCATAGCCAGCTCCCCGCTCTTTGCCAGCTCCTCGCTCTTTGCCAGCTCCTCGCTCTTTGCCAGCTCCTCGCTCATAGCCAGCTCCTCGCTCATAGCCAGCTCCTCGCTCATAGCCAGCTCCTCGCTCATAGCCAGCTCCTCGCTCTTTGCAAGCTCCTCGCTCATAGCCAGCTCCTCGCTCATAGCCAGCTCCTCGCTCTTTGCAAGCTCCTCGCTCATAGCCAGCTCCTCGCTCATAGCCAGCTCCTCGCTCTTTGCCAGCTCCTCGCTCTTTGCAAGCTCCTCGCTCATAGCCAGCTCCCCGCTCTTTGCCAGCTCCTCGCTCTTTGCAAGCTCCCCGCTCATAGCCAGCTCCCCGCTCATAGCTAGCTCCATACTAATAAATACTAACCGAACCATGAAAACCCCGAACCTGCCGACCAACAACGTGTCGATTGTATCCTGCCCTGATCCCCGACGAGCCGACTGTAGCCAGCCGATCTTCAACGAGCCGACACCAGCAAGCCGAGTACCTACGAGCCGATTGCATCCGACCGAACACCAACGAGACGACTGTAGCAAGCCGAGTACCTACGAGCCGATTGCATCCAACCGAACATCAACGAGCCGACATCAGCAAGCCGAGTACCTACGAGCCGATTGCATCCAACCGAACGTCAACGAGCCGACATCAGCTAGCCGAGTATCTTCGAGCCGACTGTAGCCAGCCGATCTCCAACGTACCGACAACAGCTAGCCGATCCCCAACGAGCCGACTGTAGACAGCCGATCCTCGACGAGCCGACATCAGCTAGCCGAGTATCTTCGAGCCGACTGTAGCCAGCCGATCTCCAACGTACCGACAACAGCTAGCCGATCCCCAACGAGCCGACTGTAGCCAGCCGATTCTCAACGAGCCGACATCAGCTAGCCGAGTATCTCCGAGCCGACTGTAACCAGCCGTACAACCCGAATACCAACCAGCCAATTAGTTGCGAGCCGACTTAATCACCCCCGCTACCATTACCGATCAGAATATTCCAACCGAAAAGCTTATCTCACCTCCAGACTATTATTCATATTGTAAACACCAGAGTATTATAATAAAGATTGAAATTGTAATCACTCGTGTTTTTACTTAAGGTTTGTGGGTCCTTAGGTTGACCCTGGCAGCGACTGAGTTTACTTCAGCCTTAGATAAAACCACTCGTTATAAATGGCGCCCGAGCAGGGACCCGACGAAAAGACGAACAGCGAAAAACCGAAATCCACCGCCAGCGAGGATTCGTCGTGGTCCATGAATAATAGTAGGAACCATTCGGAGGTAACCGACTTCTTGAGTCCGGAATCACTTAGCTGGATATATTTGCTGAAACGAGAGCAGCTAATTGAACAAAGTCAGAAAGTTGGACTTCATACCGAAGGCTACACTGTAGATAACCTTCGGAAACAACTAAGCAAACATATTAGAGAAAAACGAACACGCGCATCCGCTGAAAACCTATTACGGGACCGAGTGAAACGAGACGACATCCACACATGGACCGACTTCCGATCGGAAGCCGAAAAATTCTTCCTGCCCAAGCGGTACCTAAGCCAGATAGAGCATTCCTTCTACAATCGCCGCCAGCAGAACAAGGAAAAAGCTAAAGATTACATATCAACAATGCTCACCACTTCGCGGCGTCATCCACAATTAAAATCGATGAACCATCTGGATCGCATATACGACGGCCTTCGACCGGAGTACAGACATTATGTACGGCGGTCTGACTTCCAGACCCTAGATGAACTGATAAGCCTAACCGACGACTTCGAGCTGATAAAACGGGACGAGGCCCGAATGGAGAAATTTCATACGTCGCACATGCTCCATGCCGCAGATACCCCTACTCTCGGAATACGCACTGTTGGCGCTGCAAACGCCCTGGTCATACGCGGTGGCGGTGTCGACAAATTCCGATTCGATTTTGTTCTCGTTGTGGTAGAGATGACGTCCTTTCACGAGACTGCGACTGCATTGATCCCGATCGTAGGAGTTCAGCATCCCCAATACAGCGACCGTTCAGTCGGTATTTTATTTCCGTGTGTGTCGAGGGGATCAACGTAAATGCCCTAATTGATACCGGAGCATCGCTCAGCTACATTGATGAGACTATGCGACGGAAGTTACATTCAAAAGGAGTATTTCCCGGCACGACGAAAAGAAAAATCCAAATGGCCGACCAGACGGTAACGAATCGGATCTTCGGTTAAATGTCGAGTATAGAGGAAAGATTACTAACCTTGGCGTCACCGTAATTCCAACTCAGGCCGAACCACTGATATTGGGTATGGACTTCCTCGCGAAGCGGTGTTGCAGGTTGACTCTAGATGGTGAAATCATAGTACGAACTAGAGATGAACCGATCATCGAGTATGCTCATACGATAACATCTCGGGATTTTCTTACAGTCGAACAGGAAGCCGAGTTAAGGGAACCCCCCCCCATTCTCGATTTTTTATTTTTAAGATTTTAAATGGGCTGGTAAATGAATACCAATGCTTGTTAAGGTTTGTAACTTTGCACATATATATTTGAAGATTTAAAAAGGAAGAAAAATAATTTACAAAAAAAATTTGTTGTTGTTTTGTTGTTGTTTTTTGTGATCAAAGAAAAGTCCTTATTTTTGATGGCGGGCATGATAACTCCTCACTGGAACATCGGAATTCGAAAATTCCAACGGTGTTAGAAAGAGTGCATGTCTGGCTCTCGTATGTACTAGGATTATTGACCTCGCTCTAAAATTAACAAAATGGCGGACCTTTGAAAAAATATTTTTGAAAAATCACCGATTTTTTACCAAAAACCAAGTTAAAAAATAAGGAAGATCTTCACCGATTGGCTTTATCCTAGTTCATACGATAGCAGTACACTCACAGAGAAACGTGTAAAAATTTGAAATCGATTGGGTTATTAGTTTTTGAGTTATCGTGCCCGCCATTCGCAAAAAAATGTTTAGAGAAAAACGCGTTTAAAGTTTGAGAAGCCCTTCAGCCGTCACTTGATGCTGACACAATAAATCGGCTATATCTTCAAGAGTTCTTGAGATTTTAACTTGAAATTTTGCAGGGACATTCTTGAATTAGTGTAGATTGGAATTAAGTCAACAAAAATTTTGACCCCGAGAATGGGGGGGTCCCCTTAAGCACTATGCTCCTACGCCACACAGAAAAGTTCTCGCAGTCCAAGGGTCTATGTACGATAGCCAAACACACAATAAAATCGAAACATCATGAACCAATAAAACAGCGGTACATACCCCGCAAACCAGCCATGATGGAAGTAATAAATGCCGATAATCTCCTGTCACAAGATAAGATTGAACCTTCTTGTAGTCCATACAGTGCCCCGGTTGTATTGGCTCGAAAGAAACAAGGAGGTTGGCGAATGTGTATAGACTACAGGCAACTACACGAAGCCAGTGAACCTGATGCCTACCCAATACCAAACTTCGCAAAAGTTGTAAGCCCACTAAATTTGCTTCAGAAGAAATCGGCACAATGGAAATGGGGACCACTACAAGCGGAAGCATTCGAAAACCTGAAACTAAACCTGACCGAAGCACCCGTACTAGCATTCCCCGACTTCACACGACAATTCTTCCATCAAACCGACGCCAGCCTCGAGGGTTTGGGCGTTGTTTTGTTCCAACGACCAGCAGAACACGAATCAGTAATATCATACGCTAGTCGTTCGCTCACCGATCTGGAAAAGAAATATGCGACGACCGAACAAGAGTGCCTGGCCATCCTCTCGGGCATTAAGAAAATGCGACGATATCTCGAAGAGTACCGACTCAACGTAATAACGGATCACCATTCCATGAAATGGCTGCACTCGTTACAGAATCCCTCCAGTCGCTTCACAAGATGGGCACTGGAGCTCCAACAATACGACTTCAAGATAAAATATCTAAAGGAGAGTGAATGGCCAAGATCTCAAACCTTACCACAATAAAATCAACACTGTACATTTTATTCCTCGAAGTGAGGGGGGAGATGTAACGTGACCGTTTCATACATTATGCACGACCCCAGTTAATGTCAACCCACCTCAATAATTAGTAGTAAATAACGTCTCACCCTAAACCTAAGCCAGTATCATTACCTGCGTACTTCAACTTCATTGCATTAAACAACAGACAATTTCCTTGAAGTACACAATAATTCTCATTCACTTCATAGTACCATACGGATATATGTTCCACTTTGCCATGCCGAAGTGGTCGACCTCGGACGTTACCGAACTACGAGTGACGAAGATGTGTGGCTTGTCCGCAGTCTCGTATACTGGTGAATGTTAACGACGATTCGACCTCGCTCATAGCCAGCTCCCCGCTCTTTGCCAGCTCCTCGCTCATAGCCAGCTCCTCGCTCTTTGCCAGCTCCTCGCTCTTTGCCAGCTCCTCGCTCATAGCCAGCTCCTCGCTCATAGCCAGCTCCTCGCTCATAGCCAGCTCCTCGCTCTTTGCCAGCTCCTCGCTCATAGCCAGCTCCTCGCTCATAGCCAGCTCCTCGCTCATAGCCAGCTCCTCGCTCTTTGCCAGCTCCTCGCTCTTTGCAAGCTCCTCGCTCATAGCCAGCTCCCCGCTCATAGCTAGCTCCGTACTAATAACTACTAACCGAACCCTGACAAACCCGAACCCTGAAAACCCCGAACCTGCCGACCAACAACGAGTCGACTGTATCCTGCCCTGATCCCCGACGAGCCGACTG
>NW_026874712.1:0-16672 GCF_032173495.1 Musca vetustissima
TATGCAAGAATATCATTTTTGAAATTTTCAGAACTAGGATTATTAGACACTGGAGCAAATATAAGTTGCTTAGGTGCGGATTTAGCTTTGCATGATTTTCGTAGTATTCCCAGTTTCAACAATTGTAAATCGTTTGTAAAAACTGCAGATGGTAGTCTTCAAAAAGTACAAGGTTGGTTGGACATTGATGTCACATTTAAAGGGCAGACTAAACGAATGAAATTCTTTCTTATTCCTTCAATTTCACTACGTCTAATCTTAGGTGTAGATTTTTGTAAATTGTTTAACTTATTCCCGAATATCATGGGATCAGTTGACTTACTACAAACTAATAGTCCTCTCGAATTTAACACTGGTGTGCCTGAATCAGGTGAAACGATCGAATTTGCTAATGATTCGACTCAAGATGATATTTTTTATCCGTTAACTACATCCCAGCGAACCCAGCTAGATGCAGTTATTTCGCTGTTTCCGAATTTCGAAAAACAGGGCTTGGGTCGGATGCGACTGGTGGTAAAGCCTAATAAGATAAGACTGTGTTTAGACGCGAGAAAGGTAAATAACGTTACCAAAAAGAATGCATATCCTTTGCCCTCGATCGAAGGTATTTTTTCTAGGCTTCCCAAAGCAAATTTGATAACCAAACTCGACCTGAAGGACGCTTATTGGCAAATTGCTTTGGATGAGACCTCGAAAGCTTTAACGGCATTTACAGTGCCAGGCAGGCCGTTGTATCAGTTCGTTGTGATGCCCTTCGGACTATGCAACGCGCCACAAACCATGTGTAGATTGATGGACCAAATCATTCCAGCAGACCTACGCCACTGTGTATTTGGTTATTTAGACGATTTGATTGTCGTTAGTGAAACTTTTGAAACTCATCTGGAAATACTGGTCCGAATTGCATCTCAATTTAGACTGGCTAACCTGACATTGAATATAAATAAAAGTAAATTCTGTGTGACAAAAGTTAACTATTTAGGCTACGTTATCGGGAATGGAGGAATCTCCACCGATAGCGAAAAAGTCAGTGCGATAAATAATTGGCCTGCACCTAAAAATCTTCGACAGGTACGCGGGTTTCTGGGCCTCGCCGGATGGTACCGTCGATTTATTGACAATTTTGCTACAATAGTATTCCCAATTACGGAAGTTGTATCGACCAAGAAAAGGTTCCAATGGACAAGTGAAGCTCAGGCAGCATTTAATCGCATTAAAACTCTCCTTACCACAGCTCCTGTCTTAATTAATCCAGATTTTAATAAAAAATTTTACCTACATTGTGACGCCAGCGATTATGGTATAGGAGCAGTTTTAGTGCAATTAGATAGCGATGATCAAGAAAGACCGATAGCGTTCATGAGCAGGAAGCTTAACACTGCTCAGAGGAACTATAGTGTCACTGAGCGTGAGTGTTTGGCTGCTCTCGAAGCAATTAAAAAATTTAGGTGTTACGTGGAGATGCAAGAGTTTGAGGTAATCACGGACCATGCGAGTCTTGTCTGGTTAATGCGACAACCCAATCTGTCAGGGCGACTAGCCAGATGGGCCTTGCAGTTACAATCGTATAAATTCACTGTTTCCCACCGAAAAGGAAAAGACAACGTGGTCCCTGATGCCCTCTCTAGAATCCCTGAATCTGGAATATGCTCTCTAAGTAATATTGAACCTGAAATTGATTTGACTTCTCCCCACTTCCAAGATCAAGACTACATAGAATTACAAGAAAAAGTCAAAAATAATAGTAACGAATTTCCAGATATCAAAGTAATCGATCGATTCGTATATATTCGAACCGAACACTATTCGGGTAATGAACAACAGGAACAAGAAGCCTGGAAACTTTGGATACCTGCCGCTCTAAGAAAAGATGTTATGAAAAGATTTCATGACCATCCGATTTGTTCTCACGGCGGTATCGCAAAAACTTTAGAATTAATCCGAAGAAACTTCTTTTGGCCAAAAATGGTAAAGGATGTAAAAAGTTATATAGGAGATTGTGATATATGTAAAACGACAAAAGCTCCAAATTTTCTTATGAAACCTCCGATGCCATATCTATACTGCATACTACTCCCCTCAAGCAAACGCTTCGGAGCGGGTGAATAGATCGTTGATTGCGGGAATTAGAGCATTTTTAAAGAAAGAACACAGGCTCTGGGATGAAAACCTCAGTTATATTACGTGCGCCCTCCGAAACTCCAATCATCAGGCTATAAACGTCTCGCCCTACCGTGTGCATTATTCGGTTTTAATATGATTACGCAGATCAGATTTGAAAGATCATATCAAACAAGCATACGAACGGAATAAAGCAACTTATAATCTTCGAACCCGCATTCCACAATTTAAAATTGGTGATATTGTCTTCCGTCGAAATTTTGCCCAAAGTTGTGCGGATAAATTTTTTATGGCTTTAGAATGAAGTATTTAGAATGAAGTATTTTGCAAAGTAATTCTATTGGTAATTTTGATATCATATTCAATATGAAGAAAAAAAATTATTAGTTATAATCATAATATTGCCTTAAATGTTTGCTGTAATTCAAATAGAGCATTCACCAATAGAAATGCAGAATAATTCACTCTAAATCCTCCCAAAGAAAAAATATATACATTAATAATATGCTAAGTGATAAGCTAAAAGAATAGAACAGTGAATTACATAATTTATAAAAATATATAAAGTGTCCCTTAATTTGTACAGGCACATGCAATGTTAATTAATATTACAGAAACATCATTATCATAATCAGCAGATTCACCTGACCAATGGAAGTAGAAAAGGCCTCTTCGACTCATCCAATGTGGTGATAAGTTTATTAAAATTGTTATTGTTATTTGATTTGTTCTGTGCCTATTGATACAATAAGGGGGACAAGAAAGATAGAGAAAGAATAATTTGAGTGACAATTGTACTATGAAAGAATATAGGAACGATTGGAATTTGAAACACGCTACGCCGTAATGTCTTTAAACAGCAATTTTTATAGTTTCTTTTAATTCTTATAATCAAAACAAAACATAAAATTGATCATATTGCAGTTTGATTTTTGTTAAGTTTAGGGGAAGCATGCCCAATCCTCATAAGGAATAATACATCTAAAATGTTTTAGTAGATTGTAAATATAAAATTATAAGATAAGGCATAAATTAAGAGGAAAACTACTACTGAATTATAATTTAAAATAGTATTAAGGCGTATTATACTTAAAAAATTATTATGTAGATTTTTTTGTTGAAAATATATGAAGAGAAAATTGAATATGTATCTATAAATTCCATTCTGGAGTTTTCTTTGGAGACGAGTATGAACGAAAGGTAGATAACTTCGACGTCGTTTAGGTAAGGGGCTCAATAATGATATTTCACCAAAAGAGCATAGTGATGGGTGGGTTTTGAGGTGATGCACTCCTAACAATACCTTGGAGTTGCATAATTATTTAATGTCAATCAACATGGTAAGCTTTGAAAGGGGTATTTGTTCACTTTTTTTTAATGACCATTAATTTTGTTCTTCTCAATTAAAAAAATAGGGAGTCTATATATTATTATTGTTCTGTTAAAAATGAGAATAGGAAGGAAAGGACCTTACCCCCCCAACCGACTGAATAGCTAGCATATAAAGGCTCCCGCAGTCCTTCTCCTGCATATTTTCCAGAAGCTAAAAGATCTCTTTTATTTCTTAATCCTGAATATTTTCTAAATATTTTACAAAACTCAATGCGGTTCATTACAACTATTGCCTAAAATTTAAAAATATTAACAACAACAAATATTTGACATTGACCCTTAGCATGTGAACATGCTACTCATATTTCCTTGCTGCGAAACCCCAAACCTTAGTCTTTGTGGTTGTGGCTTTGTTTATTTTTTTCCGCCACCTACCATTTCCTCGTTACGAGTCCGCGAATGTTGGGCAAAGTGGTTTAACGTGTATTTATGAATATGAACAAGGGTCGGCTATTCATACGCACCCCCGTACCGTCGCAATTTATTAACATTACAACATTTATACCTGCCAGGACTGGCTTAAGACACAGTCACTGGCGGGAATTTAAATACATAGCCTGACACCGAAATAATGGTACTTCAACCCATATGAATTTCTTTGCTAATGTCAGTGTATTTATGTACCTGTAGCCGTGTTATCCATGATGTATGACTGCTCATTCATAACCATCATCCTTATACAACAACAGCAGATATACGGGAACCTAGCCACCACCTTCACATACACACACACCTCAACTAATGGACTACACGCTGCGTATGTGTAATAAAAATAAATAGCTTGTTTTAGATGGATGCTTTCAATGGGGGATGCCAAGAAAATGCCTTAAACAAAATTTGTTGGAATTCTTTTTCAACGGTATGCTTTATATGTATAACAAATTAAATAGACTATAGTACATATATTTATTCGTTTGGTGCCAATGTTGACAACAAATACAATATTTTTATTCTACCTTGAATGTTACAAACATCACATGCCTGGAATGGTCACCACTCACTTAACGCAGTTGTGGTGAGAGCAATCAATATATTTGCTGTAATTTAACAACCAGGGAAGACCTGTTAATTGTTCCCTAAATACGAACAAATATAACTGTACGCCTGACTTGAGTAAATAAATCCTGTCAATACCGCCATTACAACAATGGCAGAAATATAAATCACAACACTATAAATGAAACAAATATGCCACTCAGGATCTGCATTTGAAAAAAGATACAAAATAATTTTTGTAATACTCTTACGAATGGGAAGGATCTACATGCAAACTGTCAAAAACAGCATTCAATACTTGATGCTAGAAATATTGGGGTACACATGTCATATTGCACAACAAATGAATCTAAATAATGTCGTCGACACGAACGGTGATATTTACGGTAAATAGGGTCACCAAAAATGTACACGAACAACGCGGGCCACAATTCATATATCTTAAATCGGTGGCGGAACTATGTCAAATATAAAAGCGTTTCTATAATTTTCTGCGAATTTCTATCCATTATTAATTTAGTCTATGTAGACACCGAAATATTCATAACTTCGTCACTAATGGTCGGTCAATATATGGTGGACTGATAATTATTGTGAAAAATTACAAAATGTTAATTCCTTTGGGGTATATGTTTAGTTTTGGTTTACTGATTATACCCTTCACCACACTGTTTTACAGGGCATTATGTCTTTGTACATATGTTTGTAACAGGCAAAAGGTAACGAGATAGACACATGGTTCCTTTTGAGAATATGCATAGAATGCGATTTGAATGGAATCTGGCAAAGCACATTTTTTTGGCCCAAGGACCCCTATTGAAATTGGGAAAAATAGGTTTATATTTAGATACAGCTCCCAAAATATATTTTTGTCTAATTCAATGTAAATGGTGCACCAAAGTCCTTATATATCTTTCGATTTGCACGAAATGTGGCACAGCGTACTGAATTAAGTCTAAAATGACGTGTGTTAAGTTTCGTGAATATCGGTTCAGATTTAGATATAGCTCCCATATATATTTTCGTCCGATTTAACGAAAATGGTATATATATATATATAGCTCCCACATATATATTTTCGTTCGATTTTTGGTAAATGGTGCACAAAACTCTTAATGTTTGTCCGATTGACACGAAATTTTTCACATCGTATCATATTGAGACTAGAAGGACGTTATTGTGTTTTGTTGAAAGTGGTTCAGATGTTGACCTAGCTTCCATATATATTCAAACAGGTGTCTGATTGGGATTAAATTTTGAACAATGCGGCATACCGAATAGCGTGTATCAAGTTTGCTCTAAATAGGTTAGTCCCTTTGTACGCAAACGGCTCTAGATCTGCCCGAATGAAATTTAGCATAGGTTACAGAAAGGCATCTGTATGGATTCACTTATAGATAAAGATCACATATTTAAGTTCGTTAGGATTAGGATACATATGAAGAATATCTCCAAAGTGGTGAAGGGTATCATATAGTCGGCCCAGTCCGACTTTACTAGAGTTTGTAGAGGGTTGGTATTTAATTATGTTCGGGATCAAAGTCTTATGCAAAGAATTTTTGGTAAATTTTGTTTCAAACATACAGTTTTTGTAAAGAGATGGATTGCTATATGCAAGTAACATTTTTTTCACAACATCATTGTTTATTTCGACCGTGGTGCAACATTAGACCAATTTTTGGAGAAATTATTGGGCATCATGTTCTCAGGATTTCTTTATATGAAAATTTCCACAGATCCTATTCCAGTATAGAACCCAGTGCTACAAATAACAACCCATGCCCCACGATGTCGCGATTCCATATTAACAGATGGAATTATCGAATATATTTCAAATATATGGATTTATCGTCGATTAAATTTTATAAAGCAAGTTACAACAAATAGAATATATAGAACCAAGATTTGGTATACCTCCCACATAATGGGTCTTGAAAATTCCACTTAAAATCGTTAATATACAAAAATTCAAAGTAACGAAAGACTGGTAAGATTAATTCAAGATTTGGTATACAATCCATACAATGGGCCTTTAAAAATAAATTTGATAAACTGCTTACTACTTGGACGAAGACAGTAACAATTTTACTGTGGATCCTCTTTTTAGAAGTTAGGACAGAAATTTAAACGAACCAAGTACTACGGCTGTGGATAACTGTAACACCATATGATCTCTATTTACATATAACAACTGTGAAATCTACTTTATAATATCCGACCAAAAAAACATTTTTTAAGCAACCCTTAAATTAAACATTCAAATATTTAAGCATCAGAAAATGTACCCAGTTTAAGGCGAAACATTTATCAGGTCAATTCCAAAGATACTATTTATTCTAATTGGAATGTTTCCTATTAAGTTTCCGTGAAATCGCGAATTCCCGGGACTATTTACATGTTTTATAAATAACCAGTAAGGAAAGAAGTAAAGTCGTATTAGGCCGAATTTAAGATAACCTTCACCACTTTGGGAATATTGCACATATCGCTCATTTCCTGCAAGAGATATTTTCAAAAACATTTTTTGCCAAATTTCGTGTTTTTGAAAGGCCAGTTCCCGCCGTTCTAGTATATGGATTTTCACGAAGAAGACTTTATTTCATACGAAACGTAAAAAACCTTACTGATCTAAAAATTTTGCCCGAAAATAGATTTTTTTAGAAATTTGATCGCACAAAATGTTCACATTTGGATGAGTATAACTCTGAAGCTGCGCATACTACATACACAATATATAAATTATTCAGGTTCGCGACTGCAATAATCTTATAATCGATTTTTAGAAATTTCTATTTGCGTATTAAAGCTAGAGATAAAATTCAAAAAACACTCAAAATCGAGCTTCAAAATGTCAGCATAAATTTGTGAAATGCAGTTAAATTTGTGAACGTGAAATGAGTGGCTTAGTCACAAAAAAACTGGTTCGTCTCAACCTGATTTTACACCCTTTTTTACATTGATTCTTCTTTTCATATTTCTTAGTTTTTTTATAAATCATAATTACCGTTGTATCATATTCGCTTATAGACACAACAATTAGCCTGCTCTTTTGTTTTCTTTTACCAACAGAAACTATTTTAATCTTTTTCAATATCTCATGTCCGACTGTTTCAGTCATTATTACTTCTCCTAACCCTCATTTCGATTTTTTTTGTATATCTTTGGGATAACTATTCACTAATTTGTTTAGCATCATCGCAAACATATTGACTTGTGTGATGGGCACTTCGAAAAAATCCTTTATTATCCTATTGCCTTGGCAATCGTTGCCGATTGCTGTCAAAACTGTTGATTTGCTGTTAATGGCTTAACACATCAACGCTTCTTCTTGGGGAATGTTTGAGCTTCTTATCAACACTCGATGGGATGTTCAAACAAGCAAATAAATGAGATTCTGGATAACAAATAGCAAAACAAAAAACCCCAAACCGAATAAACCTAAAGTCAAGAAAATGTACCACATTTTGACGCACAACCCACACAATCTGAAATTGATAGTATCAATAGACATGAGTGCTGGCCACTCCATTCTATTTCTAAATGAATATTGCCCATCACTTTTTCACTAGGCCATTTGTGTGTGTGCGTCAGGTTGTTCAAGTGAACTTATGGTTTCAACGAAAACTATACCTTCGATTAAGAATAAATGGACAACTTATCAGTAATTTGTCTAAGGGTTTTTTGTGGGTTAGGTGAATTGTTGTAAATAAGTGCCTCATATAAATGAAGACCCATTTGTCCGGCTGTTTTTTTTATCCCGATAAAATCAATAACGCACCTATACATAACAATAATGAAATCAATTTCTTATTTTGAAATTAATGTTATATTGACGAACAATGAAATTATGATGTGACTGAAAAATAATACGGACAGACCATGTTACCCTGAAATGATTGACATGAACACTGGATGGATCCAAATGTCCACTCGTTTGGATATAGGCTAGTTGATATGAATTGTTGTATTTTAGTTAGTGTGAAAGATATGGACGAAATAAAATTCTGTACGCTTTATAAAATATTGTAATCCTTTCCGTGTCAAGTTCATGTTATTATACCCTTTCGACTCAGGTGAAATCTTGGGCAACACGCATTGCTGGAGCTACCAAATGGCGTATGTCCAGAGTTCTTCAAATCGGTCCAGATTTACATAATTCTCTCACACATAATTTTGCTCGATTTCATACAAATGGTACATAAAAAATGCCCAAAGTCTGCTCGATTGACATGGAATTTAGCAGCGATTTCAGAATGGCATACATATGGGTTGATTTGAATTAGCTCACTGTAGATCACATATATAATTTCCGATTCCACGTCAATAGTCCTCCAAGGATTAAATAGACAGGAATTTCGTCCAAGTCCAAGTCAAAAGTCCTACAAAGATGCTATGTCTGTCCGAAAGACAGGATACTCTGTTTGAACCGAAAGTGGTGAAGGGTATCATATAGTCAAACTTGCGAAACCTTACTGCTTTTACAAATATGTTTAGTATATATATTATCATTAAGAAAATGTTTATAAACCTTCTTTCATAAGAAATGTTTGAAATATATTTAAATTGTCCGACTGACACAATCAAAATTACACTATTAACGCAAAGAAAATATAAGTCGTATATTACATGAATATTGTTGCGAAAGTGTTGTCAATGTCCGGATTTCTAATATTTATGAATACAGCTCATAAAACTTTAAATACTGGTTTCTTGTCAGAGAGTGCGAAAACACAACTTTGAAGTTTTGTTTGGTGGTGATTTAATTTGTTTTGTCTTGTCACGATTTTTCTTGCTATCTTAAATGTTTTTGTTTGTAGTTTAAATGATATACGAAATAATTTGGAAAATACATTGTTTTTGTCAAAATAGAGATATAGAGAGAGAGAGAAAACCAGTAAGGAAAGTAGTAAAGTCGGACGGGTTCGACTATATCATACCCTTCACCACTATGGGTATATTAAAAAGATGCATCCTAACAGAATGTGACTTTTATCTAAATGTGAATCGACTTAGATCAATCCATAAACATGCCGTTTATTGTTACAATGGGACAAAATTATGTAAATCGATTTAACGTCAATATCAATCGTTCACCCGCTGAATACTTGGAACACGAAGTCGGTTCGAAATATATATGGGCTACATCTGTACTTCCAAACGCAACAACGTCATTCTATTCTGAACAAAAACATGAAGAGTATGGCGCAACATTTACATAACTTAACATACATCGTTCTAGGGTTTATTTACATTTACATTAAATCGGTCGAACATATATATGGGACCTATATCTAAATCTGAACCGATTTTCAAGAAATTTCACACACATCATTCTAGACCTAATTCTTTAATGCTAATTTTTAAATTTCGTGGAAATCGAAAAATATATAAGAACTTTTGTGAACCATTTACATTAAATCGGTCTAGCATATATATGGGATCTATATCTAAATCTGAACCGACTTTCGCAAAACTTAACACACATCATTCTAGACTTTATTCAATACGCTGTACCAAATTTCGTGCAAATCGAATGATTTTAAGGGACTTTGGTGCACCATTTACCTAAAATCAGGCAAAACTATATATGGGAGCTATATATAAATCTGAAGCGATTTTCGCGAATCTTAGCACACATCATTCTAGACTTAATTTCGTACGCTGTACCAAATTTCGTGCAAATGGAATGATTTTCAGGGACTTTGGTGCACCATTAACCTAAAATCGGGAGAAACTATATATGGGAGCTATATCGAAATCTAATCTGATTTTCGTGGAACTTAGCACACATCATTCTAAACTTAATTTAGTACGCTGTACCAAATTTCGTGCAAATCAAATGATTTTCAGGGACTTTGGTGCACCATTAACCTAAAATCTGGCGAAACTATATATAGGAGCTATATCTAAATTTGAACCGATTTTCGTGACACTTAGCACACATCATTCTAGACTTAATTTAGTACGCTATACCAAATTTCGTGCAAATCGAATGATTTTCAGGAACTTTGGTGCACCATTAACCTAAAATCGGGCGAAACTATATATGGGAGCTATATCTAAATCTAAACCGATTTTCCCAATTTCAATATGGTTCGTCCTTGGGCCGAATAAGTGACCTATGCCAAATTTCATCCAGTTCGGACCATAAATGCGACCTGTATTTTGTTTACAATTTAACATGGACAGACAGACGGACGGACGGACATGCATAAATCGACTCAGAAAGTGATTCTATGCATATTCTCAAGACCCATGGTTATCTCGATTCCTTATGTCTGTTACAAACGTATGCACAAAGACATAATACCCTGTACCACAGAGTGGTGAAGGGTATACAAATTAATTCATTAGAATTTTGTCTGTGGGTTTGAGATTAACAATTTGCAATATATGCATTATTATTACTGAAAGGATGCCTAATATTGAAAACCATGTTATATATGTTGGTCCCTGATAAAGTACCTATAAAACTTACTTCCTGGTATTAAGTATTTGACATTTTGGGTTCAGAATCATGCCACATATTCCAACCGAGTTGGCAGTCATTTTGGTGTTGGTTATAATCGATACATATTCTCGTTGTGGAGTAGTTCATGATTTTTAATTGATATTTCCAAATTTTTAGGCACATGCTCCCATTAATATTTTTCTACATAATTATTATCTTTGCCTGAAATTTTCTGATTTTATATAACTATTTTGCATTGTATTTTGTTGTTAATTTATTTCATTTCTGAGGTTTCCAAGTAGAATTGCAATAAAATAAAACGTTCAATAATGAATTATTATTATTATTTTTTTTTTTTTGAAATTCGAAATCTGCTTGGAATTGTTGAGATCTGATATTTAATTGCTTTGTCTGCAGTATATTATTTCCTGATTTTCATTTTAAGTTTTATAATTCGGTTCGAGTTTGGTCACTCACATACATGTACTAGAATGGTGCTAGAATAGCAAGGACAACAAAAAAGGCAAACAGTTAACAATCGGATTTACTTTTATTTCATTTTCATGAGAGTGTCTGCAGCATCTGAAGGATTAATGGCCATCAATTTTAGTGCCACAAACACAAACGCCTAAATCCTACTATTATCTTTTCTATAGGCAATCATGGATAACAGAAATAAAAAGATGAGACTGTAGCACAGAACTGCATGTTTTCGGTTTTGTTTTCGTGTGTGCGTATCCCTGTGTGTGTGTATATACACCGAAGGCTAGCTTGCTCTGGTCATATCACAAGATATAGCGATACTTTGCTATCCTTACTTTTGACCTGTTTAACGTTCAATTTGCTAGCTGATTGTGGAAATGGTTCTGTCCTATTTATTCTTCTATTTTCGAGTTTGCCCTTGCTGTCTGTCTGTCTTGTAAGGATATTAAAGATAAAAATGTATTATATTGACCAAGCAACAACAATAAATTTATACTCATTTTTCTCTGCTTCTTGCCCTCGAAACCAAACCAAGCTAGCAAACAAACAAATATACTTTCCGTAAGCCGCCCGGATTTGATAAATGGCGGTGTAATTGTGTGTATTGTTGGCGTATTAGTGTATTAGCGGAAGTGCCACAATGCTGCCACCTTCACATTGAATGCGGCACCGATGTCTGCACGCTATAGTATATGGACTTCAGGGATTTAGGATATTTTCTTTAATTCATTCTATTCCATTGATTGCTTTTAATGAAATCTCACTAAAATTGCAATCTATTTGGGATTAGCCATAAACAATCGGCGAGAATTATCTAATTTTTTCCCCATGCACTGGCGAGTATGTATGTATGTATGTACGTATGTATTTTATTGATGAAATTAATTGGAAATTATAGGTGAGTATTAAATTAAAGCGGCGAAATGAAAATGCCAATATTCGTTTTATTGAGAAATTTTAATTGTATTTTGCAATAATGCTACATAATTCGATAAATGGATAATGGAAGTGATGGAGGAGGCAAGGAAAAATTTTTTTTGTTTTTTTTTTAATAACAGATTCATTTCAACGTGTAATTGGGGAATTTGGCAAGTAAAGGGTAATCGTAACGATAAATGAAATTAAATTGTAACATAAATCTTTTTATTGTCTATTGCTCTATGACCGTGAGTATGTTATTCCATCAGCAATCCTTTTAGATTTCCTAAAAGCAGTATAAGAAAGCAGGTGATCTTTAAATTCCAAATATTTTGTTGATCCTACGATAACATGCAAATGAACGTTGTTGTAATTTACAAAATCAAGGACAGAGCCGAACTTTTCATAATTTACATAGAAACACATAGTAATAATTGGTCGTTATAAATGATAGTAGTCATACGGTAGTTATAACCAATAAGTCGTTTAAAGCGGTGTCGTTATAAACGATTTTGATTGTAGTTCCAACAAATTCATAACGTTTTTCATGGTGTATTGTTGCTGAATAAGAAGAAACTGTATGGGAAAAAACCCAGAGCTGGTTATTTTGGAATGTGTGAATAAATCTTCCCATTGTAAATTACAAGCTATTTAATCGCAAAAATGTTAATAAACCCCTTCCAAATACCAAAACATTGCTGATATCTTTGTATGAGGATTACACTATTTTTATACGGAACTATTTATTACGTCCCAACATTCACTTTTCATATATTTAATTTGGTTATATACTTGCTACAAATATACGTAATACTGATGATGACAACGCTGGCAACCTTTACAAAATAATATCAGCTGTTTTGTCAGTTTCATTAAAGAACCAGTAAGGAAAGTAGTAAACTGGGCCGACTATATGATACCCTTCACCACTTTGAGTATATTCTACATGTGTCTCCTAATAGACGTGGCCTTTGCAAAAGAACATTGACATGAAATGGAACAAACTTGAATATGTGATATTTGTGCCTTTCGGGAACCTATGTAAAATTTCATTTCATGTGGGCAATGTTTAGAATCGTTTGCGTACAAACGATTTAATCTCAATCATACACCCGTTTGGAATACAAATGAAAGCTGGGTCTGCATCTGCACCAATTTCAACAAAACGCAATAACGTCTTTCTAGTCTCAATTCGATACGTTGTGCAAAATTTCCTATCACTCGGTGCACCATTTTCAAAATTGTGTGTCAATCGTACAAAGTTTGGGTCTTTAGTATACAATTTACATAAAAACGAAGGAAAAAATATATGGGGGATATATATAAATCTGAACCGATTTTCACAAAACTTACCACACATAATAACAGACTCAATTCAGTACACTATGCCAAATTTCGTGCAAATCAAATAATGTATAGGGATCGTTACATTTACATTAAATCGGGCAAAAATATGTATAGATCTATTATCTAAGTCGAAACCGAAAAATATATGGGAGCTATTTATTAGTGGGGAATGTATGGCATTGTTTGCCGAGGGGTAAGGCAGGGAAGACTATAGTTTCGGATCACGCCACTGATCCTCATCAGTTCCATTAGTTTTTTGTTGGGATATTCTCCCCAGAAGCTATTGCTTCTATACAAAAAACCTTTCATACCCAAATGTCTCTTGTAACAAAGCGAAGTACTTAGCTGACCAACGACATAAACTGCATGAGAATTTCGCTGGAGCCTCACTTCGAGGTTAACAAGGCATTTACAAACAATACCACACCTTTCCCACTGTTGTGTGTTGTCACATCGCGACAAATGCACACAACGACTTTGTTTGTGTTGCTAGTGTACAGCAACAAACAAAACAGTTTAACCGTGACTGCGTCTACAACTTCAATAGTGTTGGCGGTTTATATATATTTTGTTTTTGCAAAATAGTCAGGCTGAATCCCAGTTTGTTGTTTTTATAAAAAAACAACTATTTATTAGTGGGGAATGTATGGCATTGTTTGCCGAGGGGTAAGGCAGGGAAGACTATAGTTTCGGATCACGCCACTGATCCTCATCAGTTCCCTTAGTTTTTTGTTGGGATATTCTCCCCAGAAGCTATTGCTTCTATACAAAAAACCTTTCATACCCAAATGTCTCTTGTAACAACTAATAAATAGTTGTTTTTTATAAAAACAACAAACTGGGATTCAGCCTGACTATTTTGCAAAAACAAAATACAAATTGTATCGCAAATAAACCGCCAACACTATGGGAGCTATATCTAAATCTAAACCGATTTTTACGAATGAAAGAATAGAAGCAGCTTAAGAATTGTCCAAAAAGGACACAAACTGAATATATATTTTTCTAGTAATCCTTTGTTTTGACTTACCTTGGATATAAGTTCGTTGATTGGCCCCTACTAGTTCGTTATAACCGTACTCTACTGTATCTACACCCTGAACTACACCATGGTACAGGGTAAAATTACACATACCATTTATTGTCCAATTGCGATACAATCCTCGATCAACTCATTCTAATGGCCCAAGGAGATTAGAAAACTAACAGAAATCATTGTTTTAGCAGATCATTTATAAACAAATTAACGAATAGTGTTTGTTTGCCTACCTACCTGTGTCCAGTCGAGATCATAATTGCTAATTTTCATTAAAATTTACAACAGCTTTGTGTTTACTTCATTCAATATTATCGCACCGTACATTTCTTTCCATTACTTTTGTTATTCACTTCCATATTCCAGCGATTGCATGCTGTCATATGCTACCAAGTACTACTCTACTTAGGCACATATTGTCATGTTACATGTTTCACATATTTCCGGCAAATGCTGTTCGTTATGATATCAAAACGAGCAAAGATTTATTCAAATTTCAAAAGTTTACACAATAAGTTTCAGAAACATTTTCTTGTTTTCACATGAATTTAAAAGATTTAACACTTCAACTTGAATTCTTGCACAGCCAGGCAGGGCCATGGCCGTTCCACCGCTTCGAGCCATTTTCCTTGCATCCAATATTTATGCCAGATATCTTGTGTGGAGTGCACAGATCTTGCATCTGCCAGTCAGTCGGAGGGCGAATCGCATGTACAATCGTGCAGTCGAACGGCAAAGTTACGCTTTTCGTAGCATTTAATAGTGTTATACAACAACAAAAGTAAATGTGGAGAAAAGTTGTATAAAACGAGTGAAGGAAACAAAAATGTTGCAATTGGATTTGCATGCTACCTAATGAGATTTACACAACAAACCAACTATGTATAAGCAGTGGTTGCAAAGCAACAGCAACAATAACAACAAGAATATTCGCACACCCATTTCCATTTCGAAGTTGCAATACCACATCCACGACCGTCACCTACTAGAATGCCAGAACCATAGTACAATGGTGGAGGAGGACGAGAAGGCTGACTGAATGGATGATACTAGCGGAGCACGTAAAAAGAAATATTTGTGGTTGTTTAAAAGTTGATGATGAACGAGCAGAGAGCTGATTGTATTGTGGATAGGGATGCCTAGCAATATATATTAAATACATTATCGCCACTGATCCTGATCAATTTGATGTACAGACGTGTCCGTCTGTATTTTTGTGAGCAAAGTACAGGTCGCATTTATCATCCGATTTGGATGAAATATGGCACTGGTCACTTATTACAGATCGGTTCAGATTTATATAACTTCCATATATATTTGATGTAAATGATGCACCAATGCCCCAATATTACTTTCGATTTGCACGAAATTTTGCATGGCGTATTGAATTGCATATGAATATGAGTTGATGTGTGCTAAGTTTCGTGAAAATCAGTTCAGATTAAAATAAAGCTTCCATATATATTTTTGTCCGATTTTAAGTAAATGGAGCACTAAAAACACAAAGCTAGGCCGTTAGACAACACATTTTGTAAAACATACTGAAGTTAATATTATTTAATCTCTGGCAAGTTTCGTTGAAATCGGTTCAGACTTAGATACAGCTCCCACATATATTTTCCTTCGAATTTATGTGAATGGTGCACCAAACTCCTAATGTTTTTTTTTCGATTGACACGAAATTGTCCACGACGTATAAAATTTAGACAAGAGTGACGTTATAGCGTTTTGTTGAAATGTTAATTGCTTATGCAGATTTTCACTCGAAGTTGGTATAATTTTTATACCCTGATCAATATGTTATTTTTATACCCTCCACCATAGTATGCAGGGAATATAAGTTTTGGTTTTCCGTTTGTAACGCATCGAAATAATAATTTCCGACCCTATAAAGTATATATATTCTTAATCAGCGTAAAATTAAGCAT